>NW_027210152.1:0-105062 GCF_027789765.1 Dendropsophus ebraccatus | reverse complement strand
GACGCCTACCTCTAAATACTGGAAAAATGTCATGTGAACATAGCCTTTGGGTGCTATTAGACAAGGTGAATGCTGGCCCGATCAATAATGTACATAAGTGTTGATTGGCACTCGTAATGCTGGGTTACACAGAGCGATAATTTGCCTGATCGTACAATTAACGATTTTTGAAGTG
The DNA here is from genome assembly GCF_027789765.1 of Dendropsophus ebraccatus. NCBI lineage: Eukaryota > Metazoa > Chordata > Amphibia > Anura > Hylidae > Dendropsophus > Dendropsophus ebraccatus. The sequence goes on along the minus strand of NW_027210152.1, from coordinate 104,887 downwards.
ACAATTTTTTTTTTATAACGATCAACATTTAGACGGACGATATATCGTATGGAAAAATCGTTTTGCGATCGCTTAAGCCTATCTCGCACATAAATTAAATCGGTGAAACGACTGTTTACAGGGAACGATCTGCTAATTTTTTGCGAACGACCAACGATGATTTGAGAACATGTTCAAAGATCAAAATGAACGATTTCTCGCTCGTCGCTTGTTCGTTCGCTGCGTTTACACGTACAATTATCGTTCGAATTCGATCATTATCGTGCAAATTCGAACGATAATCGTTTCGTGTAAACGCAGCATTACACAGCTTGATTATTGTTTAGCAAAGACTGCCCAGACATCGTTAGTGATGTCCGTGCATCCCTTACCCTAAACTGTTGATGCTTCTTCTCCTGCCTTCTGCTCTCTTCCCGGCACTGCGTGCTGCAGCTTTCTGAGCTGAGGGGCAGAGAAGCTGCAGCGCGCCAGTGCCAGGAATAGAGCAAAAGGCAGGAGGAGACCGGGAGCATGGACAGGTAATGTATGAACAGTTATTTAATCTTCAGCCGTCGGACGTGCATTGCTACGCGTAACAGCAGCCGATAATTTAGGTCTGGACCTGAAGGAACGATCAGCCAATGATCGTTTCAGCGGCTAATCGTTGTCCTCTATTACACGGAGCGATTATCTCTCCATGTAATAGGGCCCTTAGCTGTACTGCTCCCAAAACAAACACTACTTCTTGGAAGATGTGAATCCCCCTAAGAGGCCAGTTGTTTGCTGTAAAGCGGTAAAGACCACATACTGTACTGTAAGCACCTTACCTCTCTGCAGGGGGACAAATGTTTTCATTCCTGTTCTTCATTGAACCAATGTAAATAAGGGAAACAAATACTAGACAAGCAAGACAAACAATGAGCTGGTCATTAGCTGGGCTCCAGAATAGAGAAGCCCCTCTTATAACATACTTCTACATAACATACTTCTACATCAGAGAACAAGTATGAGGGGAATTGTAGTTTTGCAAAAGCTGTAGGGCCGAAGGTTCCTCATCCCTGCTTTACATTGTGCAAAGCCACCTACAAATGATAGGTAGGTCCTAAAGTTTTGCAGTGAGAATATTCCATTAGGATGATCCTTGCAGGCCATGGGGGAACAAAATAGTCCCTACTAGATGAGAAAAGCCATTGTGTCATGGTTAATGCTGTCCATGTTTTAGGCTTCTATGCCTATTTCTAATCTCTCTGCAAGCAGCACCATCAGTCAGTGATAATCCTAGCCTGATGTCTGGACCGGTCTGCCATCACAACAGACACACAGCATGTCAGGAACTACCCCACTGACAATGGGATTGGTCCTAGTATCAGTTTCTCTAGAATCGAGCCTAGAAGATAGCCACCCAACAAGTGATCATTCGGTCATCATTCATAACTCCCGATTCCCTATTAAATCACAGGAGTGGAGAGGAACGCCTGCCTGACCAATGGATTCAACCTAAAGGATCCATATTAGCATATGTCCCAATGCATCTACAGCCCCTTAGTCATTAGCTCTAAAATATCAAAAATCTTATTTTTAAGTTGACTAGAAAACTTGAAGTTCAATTGCAAATGTCTTCTCTAGAGTTTGGTAGTCACACAACAGTGCCAAATGACAGAGATTTTGCAGTCAACTGCAACTTTTAGGGTTCGCAGAATGAAATGTAGCCATAGGTGACAGCTCATCCCCAACATCATTATGGAGCCCTAACATGTGTAAACTGTCTATGAACCCAACCAGTAAGAAATAACTAATGGCGTCCTATATCCACACGTTATTTGCCTACAGGGTGGCATCTGAGGGCAGATCTCACTGACAGCGGTTAGTGGAGAAGCAGTGCTTGCTGGCTGGTCCTTGGATATATTTCATCCAGGATACAGGGCTCTAGGGGACCGCATACTGTAGTGCTAGTAAAAGACTGTAGGTAACTTTACTTTTACCAACATACTGAGCACTAATGCACGTATGTCCTCTATCTACCCTTTAGTTTTTTACTTATGTCTTAAAGGGGTTGTCCAGAAAAAACTTTTTCTTTCAAATCAACTGGTGTCAGAAAGTTATATAGATTTGTAATTTACTTCTATTAAAAAATCTCAAGTCTTCCCATACTTATCAGCTGCTGTATGTCCTGCAGAAAGTGATGTTTTATTTTCAGTCTGACACAGTGCTCTCTGCTGACATCTCTGGCCGAGACAGGAACTTTGTCTCGGTTTTCTATGAATCCCCATAGAAAACCTATCCTGCTCTGGACAGTTCCTGTCTCGGCCAGAGATGTCAGCAGAGAGCACTGTGTCAGACTGAAAATGAAACACTTCCTGCAGGACATACGGCAGCTAATAAGTGTGGGATTTTTTTAATAGTAGTAAATTACAAATCTATACAACTTTCTGATATCAGTTGATCTGAAAGAAAAAGTTTTTTGCTGGATAACCCCTAAAGACCATTTTCACCTGCAAGATAATCTCAAGTTTTTGTAATGAATTATTTCTTATTGCTATATCTTTTAAGACCTGGATACAAATATTCAAAGCTACAAGAGTTCCAATAGTGACTGCCACTCAGCTTTCTGTGAGTCCTGAATGGCAACCAAGAACAAAGGGTAAAGACCTGTAAAAGCTGACATCTGCATGCAGAAGTCTGGGAAAGCTGAGTGATAACCACTTACAATGCTTGTATTAGTTGTCACCCGGCTTCCCTAAAATTTATCACTCAGCAACAACTTATTAAATCTGATCAAATATAAGAATAATTTATATTTAGAGACACATTTTAGATAGAAACATGCTTTAATACTCCAACACAAAATACAAAATCCAGCTGCTGCTGCAGAACCTCTTTAGTCAGTCGCTGTTCAGCATTATACCTTCATACAGAAGCAGTAAAGTGAGTGACATTTCCCCTGTATACTACAATCTACAATAGATTACGAGATCTAGCAATGAATAATGCAGGAAGCTGCCATTCAGGAATCAAGAGGAGCTGTGTATCCAGAACAAGAGCTGAGAAAGTTTCCTACCGTCTTGGACATGATGGCAGCAGCTGGGCTGATGTGAATGGAGGAGAGGAAGGAGCCAGGAGCTGAGCTGCAGGAGGAGACTGGGCTCCAGGAGCTGAGCAAGGAGGTATAAGAGGAGAGGGAGACACGTAGCAAAGTCCCTGGACCAACCTTTCGCCTCCTCCTCCTCTCTTCCTCAGCTCTCCGCCCCGGAATTAACCATTGGAGGGCAGGCCAGCTGGAGGCGCTGACAGGGGGAGCAGCAGGCACAGGGCTGGGTGGAGTTCTCTCCTCTACTATGAATGTAGTCTCCCTCCTCTACACTACACTGCCTGACTATGAGGAGGAGATCCACTCACTCTGCTCACAGTTATCAGCTCAGCCCTCTGTGCAGGGTAAAGTTCAGTCCAGCACCAGATTATCTGCTGTATGACAAGCAAGGCTTTATCTACTGACCCCCATGTGCACAGCACACACCACATGTCTCCAGGTACAGTGAAGAAGTCATAAGAACAGCTATACAGTAGGATATAGAAGTGATGAAGAACTCCACCTGTAAGTCCCCTGGTTGTATGCATCCCATAGACTCCACATTGCCTTATGACAAGTTTACAGGCTTGCTGATGTGCCCTGTGATTCTCCCCATTTAAGATCTCTGCTTGCTGTCATTGAATGAAATCATTCATGGTTTTATAAAGAGGATCATGACCTTTACAGATTTAGGCTATGTTCAGACGCTGTAAGAGATCCGCCGGAAAAGATCATCACTGCATCATTACTGCAGTACTGGCCGGATGATCCTTAGCACCACAGAGTTCTGATACAGGCGCATCCGTGCGCGCCCGCATCAGAACTCCCCACTGCACACAATGGAGCGTGCAGCTGGAGTCGCACGCTCCATTGCATGAACTGACCGGGTTTTCTGCGGCCGCTATTTATTGAAAAACAGATATGTCAATTTCTTGCGGCTCTGCTAGGGATCCCGGACAGAGGGTATACTATGTGTATACACTTCGGCAGGGATTCCCTCAGCCTTCAGCACAAAGTAAGTTCCGTACTAATCCTGGACGCTGCAACAACGGCAGTGATTACTGCGGAACTTACACTGTGTGAACATGGCCTTACACAAGACTTCTCTGCTAGAAAGCTTGCTGCAATTGTACTCAGTGTACATAATCTACTTTCAGCTGAATATATATGAGTTAAACAGAATATTTCATCCAGTCTGTTGTTGGCCACACTGGGCAACTATACAGTGTATTAATCTGGATATAGAATGTACAAACCTGGAAGATCTGGATATAGAATGCATCAATCAATAAGATGTTGCAATGTGGACGTAGGGTATATCAATCTACATATAGGATGTGGCAACGTGGACGTAGGATGTATTAATCTGGATACAGAATGTACAAACCTGGAAGTATAAGGTATTGATATGAATATAGAATGTACAAACCTGGAAGTATAAGGTATTGATATGGATATAGAATGTATCAATCTGCATACAGGATGTTGCAATGTGGACGTAGGATGTATCACTCTGGACAAAGAATGTACAAACCTGGAAGTATAAGGTATTGATATGGATATAGAATGTATCAATCTGCATATAGGATGTGGCAATGTGGACATAGGATGTATCAATCTGGACAAAGAATCTAGCAATGTGGACAAAGAATGTACAAACCTGAAAGTATAAGGTATTGATATGGATATAGAATGCATCAATCGGCATACAGGATGTTGCAATGTGGACGTAGGATGTATCAATGTGGACAAAGAATGTAGCAATCTGAAGTCTAGGCTGTTTAGCTCACAGAGGCAACTGGATCAGGGTATATGCACACTGAGCAATTCTCGCTGAATTCTGCACGGATTCCACCGCAAAAAGTGTGCGGAATCCATGCGGAATTCCAGCCGTTTAAATGCAACATTGCTCCTTTCCATAAAGAAAAATGGGATTTCCGACTGCCCGTGCACACAGAGAAAATTTCTGTCTGGAATCCGCGTTACACCCAAAGAATTGACTGCCCGTGCACACAGAGAAAATTTCTGTCTGGAGTTCTGCGCGGAATCTGCGTTACACCCAAAGAATTGACTGCCCGTGCACACAGAGGAAATTTCTGTCTAGAATTCCGAGCGGAATCCACGTTACGCCCAAAGAATTGACTGCCCGTGCACACAGAGGAAATTTCTGTCTGGAATTCCACGCGGAATCCGCGTTCCGCCCAAACAATTCTTTTAGGTGGACTAATTGCCCTTTGGGTCTGTCTTTATTTGAAAAGTCCATTGAATTTAATAGTAAGGACGGTGAAAAAAAAAGAAAAAAAAATATGTGTGAACAACTAAACAATAATTTTTTTTGTTTGTAAAAGACATCCAAAAATAATTGTCTTAACCCCTTAAGGACAGAGCTTGAAATGGCCTTAATGACAGAGACAAATTTTATGAATATGACCTGTGTCACTTTATTCATTAATAACTTCGGGATGCTTTTACCTATCCGGCTGATTCTGAGATTGTTTTCTCGTGACATATTGTACTTTACATTTCTGGTAAATTGGAGTCGATACTCATAACGAATCTTTATAAAAAAAACCCAAATAATGTGAAAAAATGTGAAAAACTGCATTTTTCCAACTTTGAAACTTTTTTGCGTATACAGAAATTGGCTATACCACATAAATTATATATTAAATAGCATTAGCAACATGTCTACTTTATGTTGGCGGCATTTATTAAACGATCTTTCATTTTTTTTAGACAATAGGAAGCTTAAAACATTAGCAGCAAATTTCCAAATTTTCAGTAAAATTTCAAAATCAGATATTTTTAGGGACCTGTTCAGGTTTAGTGGCACAAGTGTATTTGAGGGGCCTGTATGTTAGAAAGGCCCACAAAGCACCCCATTTCAGAAACTGCATCCCCCAAACTCTGCAAAAGCATATCCAGAAAGTGTTTTAACCCTTTAGGGGAGTCACAGAAATAAAAGCTAAGTGTGTAAGAAATTTGAAAATTTTAATTTTCTGTGCAGAGATTTTATTGTAATCCAATATTTTTCATAATTATAAACCTATTACCAGAGAAATGCACCCCAATAATTATTGCCCCGTTTCTGCTGTTTATAGAAATACCCCAAATGTGGCCCTATTGCGCTATTTGACGCAACCACAAGCCTCAGATACAAAGGAGCGCCCAGTGAATTTCAACGCCTCCGTTATATTTGGTCATTTCTGACTGTACCACTTCAGGTTGGCAGAGGCTCTGGGGTGCCAAACCTAAAAAACACCCCTAAAGGGACACCATTTAGAAAACTACACCCCTCAAGGAATGTAACAAGGGGTGCGGTGAGCATTTGGACCCCACAGGTGCTTCACAGATTTTTCGAACAATATGGCGTGAAAAAAGAAAAATTTATTTTTTACACTAAAATGTTGTTCTAGCCTTCAATTTTTCATTTTCTTAAAGGGATAAGAGGAAAAAAAAGACACAAAATGTGTAGCGCAGTTTCTCCCGAGTACGGAAATACCCCACATGTGGCGATAAAGTGCCAAGGGGGCGCAGGACGAGCCTCCAAAGGGAAGGAGCGCCAATTGGCTTTTGGAAGCTGAATTTCACTGGAAAGGATTTCAAGGGCCATGTCGCATTTACAGAGCCCTCGTGCTGCCAAGACACTGGAAACCCCCCACAAGTGATTCCATTCTGGAAACTACACCCCTCAAGGAATCTAACAAGGGGCACAGTGAGCATATGGACCCCACTGGTGACGGACACAAATGTGGAACAATGTGACGTAAAAGTAAAAAATTTAATTTTTTCACTTTCATGGCACAAATGTGCCCGTCATCAAGGGGTCCATATCCTCACTGCACGCCTTGTTAGATTCCTTGAGGGGTGCAGTTTCCAGAATGGGGTCACTTGTGGGGGGTTTCCAGTGTTTTGGCAGCACGAGGGCTCTGTAAATGCGACATGGCGTTCATCATCCATTCTAGCCAAATCCAACCTCCAAAATCCAAATGGCGCTCCTTCCCTTCGGAGGCTTGCCCTGCGCCCACATGGCGCTTTATGTCCACATGTGGGGTATTTACGGACTCGGGGGAAATTGCTCTACACATATTGTGTGTTTTTTTCTCTTTTAACCCCTTGTGAAAATGATAAATTCAAGGCTAAACCAACATTATAGTGTAAAAAATGTAATATTTCATTTTCACGCCACATTGTTCCACATTTGTGCCAGTCACCAGTGGGGTCCATATGCTCACTACACTCCTTGTTACATTCCTTGAGGGGTGTAGTTTCCATAATGGGGTCACTTGTGAGGGGTTTCAACTGTCTTGGCAACACAGAGGCCTTTTAAATGCAACATGGCCCCTCGAAATCCATTCCATCCAAATCCAGCCTTCAAAAACGAAATGGCGCTCCTTCCCTTCGGAGGCTTACCCTGCACCCGCATGGCGCTTTATGTCCACATGTGGGGTATTTCCGTACTCAGGGGAAATTGCTCTACACATTTATTGTTTTTTTTATCTTTTAGCCCCTTGTGAAAATGAAAAAATCATGACAAGATTAATGATTTAGAGTAAAAACTTTACAAAAATTACACTAAATGTTGGTCTAGCCTTGATTTTTTCCATTTCCACAAGGGGTTAAAAAAGAAAATGAACACAAAACTTGTAGGGTAGTTTCCCCTGAGTACGAAAATACCCTATATGTGGACATAATGTGCCATATGGGCACAGGGCAAGCCACCAAAGGGACAGAGCGCCATTTAGAGGCTGGAATGGAGGATGGAGGCCATGTCGCAATTACAAAGCTCCTGTGCTGCCAGGTCTGTAGAAACCCCCGACAAGTGACCCCATTCTGGAAACTACACCCCATAAGGAATCTAACAAGGGGTGCAGTGAGCATATGGACCCCACTGGTGACAGTCACTTACGTAGAACATATGCCGAGAAAATAAAAAATATCATTTTTTTCATTTTGACGTCCCAAATGTGGCCGTCACCAGGGGGCCATATCCCCGCTGCCCCCCTTGTTAGATTCTTTATGGGGTGTAGTTTCCAGAATGGGGTCACTTGTAGGGGGTTTCTACTGTCCTGGCCGCACAGAGGCTTTGTAATTGCATCATGGCATCCTCTAATGGGAATGGCGGCCATGCCTATTTAGCTGGGGAAAAGGGACCATTCTAATTTATTTGGGGGTATTAGGCCAATTATTAGTTTATAAGGTTGAAAATGACAGGTGTCCATCAAATTCAATCTGTGTTGATCCAGAGGAAGGCAAAAAACCCTTGTGAAGCAGACGACAGTAGCCTCATCACAGGGGAAAAATTCCTTCCCGACTCCATAATAGCGATCAGAATAATCCCTGGATCAACGTGACCCTGAAATAGGAATAAGGGACAGAATTTAGATAATGTAGAACCCCAATGACGTGTGGTGCGCCTTGGAGCGATCCAGTATGCAGAGGCCGGGGTGATCAGGACAGGTGTCACACTGGAAAATGGTGTCCTTCCTGATCCCCCTGTTACCCCACACACTGCACTTCTTCTGGGGTCTCCCTTTCTCCAGTGTGGGGGACGTCACCTGGAAAATGTTGTCCTGGTGCGATACGGGGTCCTTCATATCCAGAAGCGCTGGGTCCGCTCCATGGCTGCTAAATATTAGGGCTCTATTACTGCTTCTGATATGTTCGGATCGTGCTGCAAGCTATAGGGCAGCGAGGGACCGGAAGAGGGGGTGCTGGTATAAAAGTTATCCCCGTACAGGTGGTGACCTTTATCCAGCAGTGGGAAGATCAGTTCCCGGACGATCTTCCCACTTGTTCTGAGGATGGGGGGGGGAGGGGGCATCTGGGGGCTGCATTCGGGTGTCCCTTTCTACATACACTCTAAGGGTACGTGCACACTGCGGAATCGCGACAGATAACCCTTCGTGCATTCCGCAGTTGGCACCCGCCGGCGGAGTGATGCAGGCACACGTCTCCACATGTGTCATAGACTCCATTCTATGCATGGGAATGGAGTCTATGACACGGGTAGAGTCATGCGCCCGCATCAGTCCGCCGGCGGGTGCCAGCTGCGGAATGCACGAAGGGTTATCCTTCGCCATTCCGCAGTGTGCACGTACCCTAAATCTGTAAGAGTACCCTGAGGTACGATCACAGAGTTTGGAGAATTTCACGCCATACCGTGATCTCTTATTGGGACGGTACTGGCGGAAAAGAGGTGTCTGGGGGGCAGCGTACGCTACGCTACCCCCCAGACACGTCACAGGATGATGAGGATGAATGGAGGAAAGAAGGATCCCCCCCATTCATCCTCACTGGCTGTCTCGGTGTCGGAGGCAATAATAATGTATACGTCCGACACCGAAAACACCCTGGGGGCCATCTTTATACGGGGATTGGTATATGGGGTATGTAGTGGTGTAGTGTCAAACTTTATCCAATGTAGTGTGGTGTAATGTAGTGTTTTTTACGTGTTTTTTTTTACAGTAAGTATAAAAAAAAAACCTACGCCAACAAAGGAGTTGCTGATAAATGCCGCACTTATGTGCGGCACTTATCAGCAGACCGTGGCAGTAGAATATAGAAAAAAAACACCCTACGCCAAAAAGGAGGAGTTGCTGATTAGCAGCGCACTTTTGTGCGATGCTGATCAACACTCAGCGGCGATAGGGTGCGGAAAATAGAAAAAAAAAAAAATTGGAAAAAAAAACAAAAAACTTTTTCTACATTCTGAACATCCCTATAGTGGCTGATACGTGTATTACACATATCAGCCGCTAGAGGGCAGCAGAGCGCAAAATCCGGAAAATGACGAGGCTGGAGCCGAAAATAGCCGAAAGAAGACGACGGGGACCGCCGGTAAGACCCGAAGACGCGCCGGAAAGATGGAGGACGCCGCGAACCCGGAAGACGCCGATCAGGACCCCGGGACAGGTGAGTAATGTACAAATACCTGCTCTGGACCCCTCGGCTACCTAGCTGAGGGGTCCAGGGCAGGTATTTATTATTTTGTGGGACTCTGATCGCCGTGCCACCGGCCCGATCGCCGTGAACGGCCGGCCGGCCGTTCACGGCGATCGGGCCGGTGGCACGGTGACCACCATTACTTTTTACAGTAATGGCGGTCGGTGCCGTCCTCGGACAGCACCGACCGCCATTTTTTTCCGGGTCATCGGTGACCCGATGACCCGGAAAAAAATGGCGGTCGGTGCTGTCCGATGACCCGGAAAGGTTCCGATCGCCGCTATTGGCTGATCTGAATTGATCAGCCTATAGCGGCGATCGTAAGCACGTTGGGTGTTAACCACCCCCCGTGCCGAGAAGCTAAGATGGCCTGCTATGATTTATAGCAGGCCATCTTCCCCGATCGCTGTGTGCGAACACGCAGCGATCGGGGAAACATCGGGCGTAAATTTACGCCCTAATGCGCCAAGTACCAGGGCGCGAGGGCGTAAGTTTACCCCCGATGTCGTTAAGGGGTTAATCATTGTTTTGATGTTTGTGCAGACGTCTGTTATTTAATACAATTTGTGCATTGGCCGTCCGTCATTCCATTCCGACTTCAAGGCATTGTAAGGACATCAATGAAATTCAGTAATAACGGAGGTGATTTTAAAAAGAAAAAGAGGACGCCTTTTTTTTTTTTTTTTTTTTTTTTACTTAGTGTGAGCATGACTTCTGGGTATAAAGAATAATGTTTTTATTTAGTGACAGAAAACAATGTGGAATTGAAACACACCTGTATGTAATTATTAACTTTATTTACATTATTAATGAATGACCCTAGAAAACAGACAGGTAAGTGGGAGAAGCCAGCCCCCAGACCACATCATACCTTATGGCCCAGTTCTGCCAATGCCAGGTTTACACTTCTATGATTTATGGAATTAGTATGCTGGTACATATTAGTTTTTGCAAAACCACACCCTCTATTAATGAACTTGAACAATAAAAATGGACATTGTTTTACTTGTTTTTACATTGTGTGAACATAGCCCAATCGTGTCAAATTCATTTTCATCAGCCACCAGTTTTATTTGATAACATTAGCTGACAGAAAACTGATGGTGAAGGAAGCATGTGTATATCCAGCTGATTATCTCATATAATCCACCAATGCAATACTACCTATTGTAACATGTACACATACAGATCCAGTGGACTGGATCCCAGCAGCCAGGGTGGAAAGGTGGTAAAATTAAAGCAGGATTGCAGAGATAATGAAGTCACTCATCTCTAATCTTAAACCAATTCCCTAATATACTAGTGAATGTTCACCAATAGTTACAAATGACTTCTGCTAGGATTAACAAATAAATGTATTCTGATTTGGTACTGAACTTCACTCCTGGTTTTCACCTTTATTATATAAATAGTCTTCTTTTAATATATAGACATTTCTAGAAGTATAAGTAAATATTTTGGGGGTGACTTTTGCATGGAAAAAATACTGCTCAAAGAGACAAATAAGACTCTACGGCACCACCTATGGGACAAATATAATATTGCACTTTCCCCTTTTTTTTCTTCCTCATCTCAAACTAACATTGTTTAAATTGGACTTAAAATCTATCTAAAAAAGCACCAGTTTTTTTGCGCAGACTGCAACAAAATTCTGGCACATAAGCCCAAAATTATTATAACAATGTGCAGTCCTCAGGTTTGCCAGATTTATCAGGGTGGCGTAGGCAGAGATAAATCTCTGCCAGCTAAAGCCTGTCTACTCTAGGTTAGACTATAATTTTTCTTAAAATGCATCGGACTTCTGAGACTTTGGCTCACAGTTGTGTGGTATAGACTATGCCATTTTACATAGAACACGGCCTTTTCCGAACCCAGCAGAATAGTGTCTCTAAAGTGTCTAAAACCTGTAATAAATGTGAGAAAACTCCAGTGTGAGGGTATATCCACAGAAAGTAATTGTCACCAAATACTCAAAACTCCCAGCGCGCTCCCACTTCCCTCTCGGCCGGCTCCATAGGCTCCATTACACTTTTTGGCAGATTCCGCTGCATTTCTGTGCATCTTTTTTGATCCGTTTTTCCATTGACTTACATTATAAAAAAAACGGATGTTTTTTTTAATGTACACAAAAACATAGTCAACCTAATTTTTGTGTCCGTTTAAAAAAAATGCAAATTGGAAAAACGGTTAAAAACGGATGCACACAAATGTATCAATTTTTTTGCAAAAAAGGATTGCAAAGCCGCAGTTTGAACCCAGTCTAAAACGTGTGGGTTTTTTTTTCAAACAGTAATGCTCAGGTTAGCACACTACCACTATGTGTGGACCATGCCTTAATGTTCCCTCCACGTAGGTCACTGCAGTTTATTGCTTACTTATTTCATGGGGTGACATGCAAAGCTAGGCACACTTTTCTCTTTTAGATGTCAGGATGACTCAGCTGAACTGTGCTAGCCACCTCTAGGTCTAGGTTTGTACTGAGACATCTTACCCTAACAAGACAATGAAAGTAAGCTGCCGGGCTGCACTGGGATGAAAGAAAATCCTATTACACAGGTGCTCTAATCACTTATTATTATTACCACAAACGTGATCCAAGGGAAACAATAGAGGTTGACTGCTTAGTTGCTGTTAGGTTACTTAGAATAGCAAGCTCTGCCTCACACAACCTCACATCACTACTGCTTAAAGTGTTACTGTCACTTTAAAAAAAAACATATTATATGTAACACAAACATGAAGAGAAGTCCATCATCAGGTGTAGGAGTGCAAAAAAAATCCAAGCTGCAATAAAGCATGATAAGGCACAAGACCAGGCACATTTGCTTTTTGCCCGGTCATGCAATAAACGCTTCAATTTGTTTGCACTACTGCGGATGCTGTTGGACCTTATTTTCTTCATGTTGTGATGCCTGCATCTGCAATTGTTGGCTTACCACCATGCATCGTTGACCCACTATTTGGCCCTACTGGGCTATCTTATACAGTACTGTTGAACAATTTCATCTTTTGTTATGTCACACAAACATGTAAAAAAAATCAATTGATCGATTGCTTCACTCCCTGGATTGTTTCTCTATTTAATTGCAGGAGACAGGTTCTATGGCAAGTCTATGGGGCCTGTCTCCTACAATGAGATGGATAGAGCAGTGAGCCTGGGAGTAACCACCTCTTCCAGCTTTATCAAGTGATCAAAGGGAGAGTGAAGACCCAGATCCCGACCAAAATGTCAGTTTTTGTTTTAAGTGACAGCAATTCTTTAAAGAACTCGATATTCATTGGTGTGTCACCTGAACCCGCTGATTTCATTTTTATTTGTTAACCACCTATTGTGCTTGAGGATCTGATGCGTCCCCAACCGATGGATTTCTTGACCCTTGTGTTCTTGTGTTTAGCATGGAGAAAAAGTTTAGCATGAAGCAGTTGCTATTACCCCGTTCTCCATTCTTAAAACATGAATGCCTGGCTGAGTGTTCATGGGTATGGGGGGATCATGGGGAATAGCTGTCAGTTGACAGTCATTGACAGCTATCTTATGTGTTTGGTTACACTTTGGGGGACATTTATGAAGCTTATGGCAGGGGCGTACGCCAGGGAGAAGGCGAAGAGGAGGTGTGGCCTCTTCCCACACCTCATTTATCATGATTAACACCATAAATCATGATCCAAACCTACACCTGCTGGAAGATCAATTGGTGTCAGAAAGTTAAAATTTACTTGTATTTTAAAATCTCAAATTGTCACATACTTATCTGCTCCTATTTGCCCTACAGGAAGTGCTGTTTTCTTTCCAGTCTAAGGCCCCGGAGGAGCTCTCCGCCACGGAATTCCGACGTTCTTGCTCTGTGTGAATGGGGCCTAAGGGTATGTGAACACTGAGGAAAAGGTGAGGAATTAGGTGAGGAATTGAAGAGCAATCCGCTCTTAGGGCGGGTTCAGACTACGGAATTTGCGCAGATAAAATCTAGCGGATTCCGTTGCCTGTATGCGCTCACATTCTATCCGCCGAAAGAATTGACGTGTCAATTCTTTTGGCGGAATGCAGAATCCGCCCGTGCATAAAATGGAGTCTATGGCACGGGCAGAGAGGCGCGTGGCCATGAGTGTGTACAGGCAACAAAATCCAAGGGATTTTATCTGCGCAAATTCTTTATTTCAGCTTGAATTTCCTACCGGGATTTCCGTTCTACTTTTCACACTGCAGAATTTCAGAGCAGAAATTTCTGCCTCATATCTGCTTCCTGCCCAAAGAATTGACTGCTAGAGGAATCCTATAGAAGGGTATGTGCACACTGAGGAAAAGGCGAGGAATTCAGCTTGAAATTCAGCTTGAAATTCCTCCCGTAAAATATGTACAGAGCAAAGTCCCATTGTGTTCAATGGGTTTTCTGCTCTGTTGTTCACACTGCAGAATTTCCAAGCAGAATTTCCTGCTGTAGATCTACTAGAGGAATCCTATAGAAGTCAATGGGGGGGCTTAAATTCTGCTTGAATTCTGCCTGAAAACTTTCAGCTACAATTCCTCGAGAATTGCTCAGTGTGCACATACCCGAAGTCAGTGGAGGCTTGAATTCTGCTTGAATTCCGCTTGCATTCTGCTCAAATTCTGCTCGAATTCCGCTTGAATTCTGCTCCTATTCTGCCAGAGCTGAATAGGCAAAAGAATTTCAAGCAGAAAACTTTCCTCTACAATTCCTTGAGAATTCCTCATTGTGCACATACCCTGACATAGTGCTCTCTGCTGCCACCCCTATTCATAACATGAACTATCCAAAGCAGGAGAGGTTTTCTATGGGGATTTGCTACTGCTCTGGACAGTTCATGTCATGGACAGAGGTGGCAGCAGGGAGCACCATGTAAGACTGGAAAGAATACACCAACTTTCTGCAGTCACTCTATGTTGCCTGTTGCAGTGCAAAGCCATTCACTAGTATTACAATGAACATCTCAGTGTTACACTGATCTCTGTGACCAAAGTTTCCATGTAGCTCTAGCTTTAATGTGATGTGACTACAGTGGTGGATTAAAACAAAGGGACCTCAGTGGCAGTGTCCTTTTTAAACACTGCACGGTTCCCGTGCTTAGTGCCGTTCTTTTCCGATGCACCAGCTGTATGCACTGGGGCCCTGTGTAGTCCCACTATAGTGGATGGCCCTTTGGGTAGTCCCCCTATAGTAGATGGCCCCTGTGTAGTCCTCCTATAGTAGATGGCTCCATGTGTAGTCCCCATATTGTAGATGGCCCCCTGTGTAGTCCTTCCTATTGTAGAGGACCACCTATGTACTTCTTCTATAGTATATGGCCCCTGTGTAGCTCCCTGTTTAGTATATGTCCCCCATGTGATGCCACCGTCAGCAGATGGCTCTCTGTGCAGACCCCCTTAATTAGATGGCCCCATGCGCAACCCCCTAATTAGATTACCCCCATAATAGCAATAAATGAAAAGAAAAAAGTTAAGCTCTCCCAGCGCGCTTTCTCCTCCTCTGTCTTCTGATTCAAGTTGTATCTATTCCAGTAGTAATTTGCTACTGCTCTGGACAGTTCCTGACATGGACAGAAGTGGCAGCAGAGAGTACTGTGTCAGAATGGAAAGAATTTACCACTTCCTGCAGGACATATAGCAGCTGATAAGTACCAATTTACAAATCTTTAAACTTGCAGAGGGCAAATACACTATGACATAATATTTTTATGGCGGTCTTAAAATATGATCTGCACTTGCGCTGTGTGGCCAGCACAGATTGTCACCAGACTGCTCTTCTCCCTCATTCTTCTGCCTGAATTATTTCAAAAATTATTCCCTGGTAAACCAATCCAGTTTCTGATCAGTGGCTGTAAATTCTCTGTGTCATTAGTGGATCTGTTATAACGTTACTATACGAGTCTTTATGCCTAATGCTATGGAAGTGATTCCCTGTATACACAGCTGTGTGAATTATCGTTACCTTCATTATACACATTGACACACTGATACCCTGTTAAATTGAGCCTATGCATTGCTCCAGAGGTTGTAGAAGAAAAATGTCATTGAAGAAGTGCAGTGACCTGGGTGACCCCCTTCAGTAACAGCAGCTAATAAAAGTGAAATGAGTCACAAAGTTGTGGATTCTCCACAGGTAGCGGAGCTGCAGGTATGTGCTCACGGCCTCAATTCACCTATTTATGAAATTTAGCATTGAAAGTGTCAGTAGGAATATAGTAGTTAATTCATGAAACCCTCATAAAGCATTCATTGCATATACAATCATGGGAGTTGTCATATATGCAGTAGCTTTAAAGGGGAACTAAGGAGAAAAAGACTAACTGCACCGGATCTGCGTCGAGGAGGAAGGTAAGATACTTACCTTCTTCCTCGGTGTCTACTGTGCAATAAGGACATATTAGCAGGTTAGAATCGCTAATCTGCTGATATTTCCCCTTTAATGTAATTTCCCTTTAATTTTCCTTTGCTGGTGACAATTGTTTGCCAGCTGAGAGACTCAATCAATATTGTCAAAAACTCCTCTCTACTATTGGCATCGGATCGCCATTGTAACACATCTAATTGCTTTTTAGAATTTCATAGTAATCTGGTGTTTCACCATGGCAATCTTATGACATATCTCATCAATTATGTCTTCCTGACCTGTAAATCCACCATAATCTGGACTTTTGTCTAGTTTGCATTAATATTTTACTCTCATTTCATATAATTAGTCATTGAACGTGGATCCAACAGAAAAGACTTCTGTTCAGTCTGTATTATATTCATAGTGACTGCACTGTCTTACCCAGGGATGAGGAACCTGCAGCGCTCAAGCTGTTGCAAAACTACAATTCCCATCATGTCTGCAGAGCCTACATGGGCCTAATCAGTAGAGTTTATAGCTGGTAGACAGTTATGTTCCTTAAAAATGCTTCTATAGTTTCATATATATATATATATATATATATATATATATATATATATATTGTAAGGATCTTCCCGGGGGATGGTGTGTTGGACACAGTTCAGCAGCACACTTGGACTCAGGGGCGTAGCTAATGTCTCTTGGGCCCTGGTGCAAGAGGTCAACTAACACCGCGGGGCTAACACAGGGCCAGAGGAGAATAGAGAAGCCATGGACAACTGGAAGGATGGTAAGTATAATGGGGTCACCAGCTTCCCAGCATCCTGTATAATGGGGGTCACCCAGCTTCCCTGGCATCTTGTACAATGGGGTCACTCAGCTTTCCTGGCATCCTGTATAATGGGGTCACTCAGCTTTCCGGGCATCCTGTACAATGGGGTCACTTAGCTTTCTCAGCATCCTGTAAAATGGGGTCACCAGCTTCCCTGGCATCCTGTATAATGGGGTCACTCAGCTTTCCTGGCATCCTGTATAATGGGGTCATCCAGCTTCCCTGGCATCCTGTATAATGGGGTCACTCAGCTTTCTCAGCATCCTGTATAATAGGGTCACTCATCAACCCTGGCATTCTGTATAATGGGGTCACCCAGCTTCCCTGGCATCCTGTACAATGGGGTCACTCAGCTTTCTCAGCATCCTGTATAATGGGGTCACCAGCTTCCCTGGCATCCTGTAGAATGGGGTCACTCAGCTTTCCTGGCATCCTGTATAATGGGGTCACTCAGCTTCCCTAGCATCCTGTATAATGGGGTCACTCAGCTTTCCTGGCATCCTGTATAATGGGGTCACCCAGCTTCCCTGGCATCTTGTACAATGGGGTCACTCAGCTTTCCGGGCATCCTGTATAATGGGGTCACACAGCTTTCCGGGCATCCTGTATAATGGGGTCACACAGCTTTCCTGGCATCCTGTATAATGGGGTCACACAGCTTTCCGGGCATCCTGTACAATGGGGTCACTTAGCTTTCTCAGCATCCTGTAAAATGGGGTCACCAGCTTCCCTGGCATCCTGTATAATAGGGTCACTCATCCTCCCTGGCATCCTGTACAATGGGGTCACTCAGCTTTCCTGGCATCCTATATAATGGGGTCACTCAGCTTCCCTGGTATCCTGTATAATGGGGGTCACTCAGCTTTCCGGGCATCCTGTATATTGGGGTCACTCATCTTCCCTGGCATCCTGTATAATGGGGTCACTCATCTTTCCTGGCATCCTGTATAATGGGGTCACCCAGCTTCCCTGGCATCTTGTACAATAGGGTCACTCAGCTTTCCGGGCATCCTGTATAATGGGGTCACACAGCTTTCCGGGCATCCTGTACAATGGGGTCACTCAGCTTTCTCAGCATCCTGTATAATGGGGTCACCAGCTTCCCTGGCATCCTGTATAATAGGGTCACTCATCCTCCCTGGCATCCTGTATAATGGGGTCACTCAGCTTTCCTGGCATCCTGTATAATGGGGTCACTCAGCTTCCCTGGTATCCTGTATAATGAGGGTCACTCAGCTTTCTGGGCATCCTGTATAATGGGGTCACTCAGCTTCCCTGGTATCCTGTATAATGGGGGTCACTCAGCTTTCCGGGCATCCTGTATATTGGGGTCACTCATCCTCCCTGGCATCCTGTATAATGGGGTCACTCAGCTTTCCGGACATCCTGTATAATGGAAATATTATAAGAGGCCCAGTTGGAATTAAAGGAAAACTGCTTTAATTGAAGCTGCTGATGGCTCCTGGTAGCCCCTTACCTCCTCTTCCCAGCGTCCCTCCTCCGATGCTTGTAAATCACAATGTTTTTTTTAACTTTAATCCTAAAAAATCTGTAAATTAGTCTTAAGTGCGCATGAGTGTAGGAGGCAACATGCAGGGGCAAATGGTGCAGTGCGGGCCTAGGAACGCCCACAGTGCCCCTAACATTAGCAATGTGATGTACAAGCATCAGTGGAGCGACGCTGGGAAGAGGCAGTAAGGGGCTTTAACTAGTATATGGGAGGGATAACCTACTATAGGGGGCACTATTGGGGGATATACTATTTGGGACACTATTATAGTAGCGCTCTGGAATTAAGGTTGATTTAATACTGCATGGGCAACAGAAGGGGGCGTTATAACCATTTGGGGCACTATGGATGGGCAGCTTGTATAGAGGTGGGCAGGTGGTGTTATGAACAGAGCCTAAGATGTGTGTCTGACAGATTCTGGGGAGATGAGTGGTGACCAGAAGACGTCATCATGACAGCCGGGGCCAAGTGGGGAAAACAACGAAAGAGGAAGACGCCAATCAGAGAAGAGGTCACATGTGAGTCACTGAGTGTACTGTAACTGTGCTGTAATATGCTGACTGTATGGAGGTATACATGGTCTGCATATAGTGTACTGTATACAGTATGATGGTGTTAGTCATTAGGTGGTGGTAATATGTGGTCATGATATTGCAGTGTTATTTGCTCCCCCCCATCCTTTATAGTGCATCACATCCTAAGGCAGGGAGTTGGTGCACTATAAATAATAGGGTTTAGAGATGTTAAGCTGAGTAGTTATTGTGTTTGGGGGATGTTAACACGGGGGTCTGAATTTTCATGAGTATTAATTTTGTAGGGGTCTGGGGTCATTCCTTAGTGATCTGGGATAGGAGAATGACTGGGATCAGAGAAGACATCACCTGTGAGTCCCCGGCCATCACTATCCGCTCTCCTGACCTCTGTTATAGGGAATATCTGTGCTGCCCATGAGATAACAATTCTGGAGAGTCCTACATTAGAGCTTTGTGTTGTTCTCTCAGGCCGGGTCTACATGGAGAGTGACACAGGAATATAACATTCTATAACACTCTATGTATCCCAGGCCTGACTGAAATCCTCTGCTTAATAAGATGTGTCCCCACAGTCTGATACTGTCAGTGATGATTGGATGGGTCAGTGTATTGGGGACCAGGGAACCATTTCCAGGAAGAATAACAGGGGACCTGCACAATACAAAGGTAGGGAGGAAAGATGCCCCTGAATTATTTCAGTAATGTAACTTTAGGCCATGTTCACACATGGTATAACACCGGCCATTCTGTGATCTGGGCGGGTCACAGAACAGCAGGTGTTACTGATGATCTTCATTTCTGGTGAATTCAGATGCAGGGCACCCGTGTGTGCCCGAATCTCAATTCACTGCTGCACACAATGGAGCGTGCAGTCAGAGCCGCACGCTCCATTGTGTCTGTGTGGACGCTATTCAATGTGTGTATACGCTCTGGCCGGCATTCCATTATTTCCAATATAACGTATGTTTTTGCATAAATCACGGCTGTGATTTATGCTAAACATACATTGTGTGAACATGGCCATAAGATGAAGCTCTCCTGGGGCTTTGCTTTTCCTGAAGAATAGTTTACAGGGCAGAATACTTTTAACTTTATTAGTATGAATCATGTGACAGATGACAGGAGAGCAAACAGATAATCTATAATTGTTCAGTATTTCGTGTCTGATCACAGCTGTATACTCTTATATAGTCTGCAGGGTGATAATACTTTTCAGCACTTGCTTACACCTGGTATCTGATCATATCTGAATTTTTTTCTGCGTGGCACAGTTGGTGCAATGGGTGCAGGGAGACTTGTATGTGGGGTGTGTTTGCCAGGGCTGCTTTTCAGTCCCAGTCCGGCCCTGTCCATCATCATACCACTACACTCCCATCATCCTCTTCTTACATCATCATACCACTACACCCCTCATCATCCTCTTGTTCCTTCATCATCATCATACCACTACACCCCTCATCATCCTCTTGTTCCTTCATCATCATCATACCACTACACCCCTCATCATCCTCTTGTTCCATCATCATACCACTACACCCCCATCATCCCCTTAAAAACAAAAAAATCTATACTCACCTGCATGATTTCTGTAGCCCTCAGGCCACATGCACTGGCGGGCTTCCCCCGGCGGGAGGCGGGGCTTAGCGCAGAGGGGGCAGAGCTTCGCGGGACCTGTTTTTTTTTCTTAACGCGATGCTCCCTGCGCTGGAAGTACTTTCCCCCCCCCCCCCCCCCCGCCGCACACAGAGCTCCCTGGGGGGGCGCAAGACAGCCGGGGGCCCCTGCCTCTTGTGATCGCAGGCAAAACATTGCTTGCGGTCACAAGAGGGAGTGGGAGGCGGGCAGTGCAGTGGTAAGGGGGGGGCCTCGCGGGCCCCCCCTTGGTAGCGGCCCGGTCGCTACGCCACTGCTTGGACTTATAAAACAGCTTGGAGTTTATTTGTAGCATAAACAGTCTATAACAGAAATATAGCAACACTGTGCTTAAAGAACAAAACAAAACAAAAGGTCTTGCCCGTCTGGGCGCTAACTAACACAACAGGTTACCTCTCTGGCACTTCGATAACAGTATCGCAGGGTATGGACAATCCCCAGCAGCAGTCGTATCCCTTGCTCCCAGCAAATACAGCATGCAGGCTGTTTCCTCCTGGCTGAGAGCAAGGACCTGTACACTGTGTGAGCTTTTTGCCTTCTCAGGCTGATTGGGATCAGAGCTCACCTGATCCCAAAACCCACACTGGATCGAGGGGGAGGGAATGGCAGATCCCACTACCAACCTATCCGCCATTCCAGTAAATCCGGCCCGGAAAAATTAAACAACGACTCAGCAGCATATCACTGCTGAGCAACCGATCTCTCCCAGATTTACCATCTCACACTAAGCTGTAACCTAGGTGAGATGTACCTCCCCTCGAACACTTTTCCTGTGACATGTCTACAATATATATATTTTTTTAACACTGTGGTTTCCCCAATAACCTTTTAAGGACGCATGACTTACTGGTACGTCATGCGTCTGCAAGAGGTGTTCAGAGCGGGGCAGCGCGGCGACCCTGCTCTGAACCGCTGCAGTCCCGGGTGCCGCGTGAAGCCCGGAGCCGCGGCTATTAGCAATCGGACCGTGCCTGCTAATTCAGTAATCAGATGCAGCTGTCTAGTGGGGTGGATCGCTCCTCCGGGACGCTGTGGAGGAGCGATTCACACATCTTTACCGGTTGGGTGTCTGCTCCAAAATGGTGTAATGAAGGTACCGATAGAAAGTAAACATCATGGCACAAAAAATGACACCTCACACAGCCCCATAGACCAAAGGATAAAAGCGCTATAAGCCTGGGAATAGAGCGATTTTAAGGAACATATATATGTTAACAATGGTTTGAATTTTTTACAGGCCATCAGATAATATAAAAGTTATACATGTTATATATCGTTGTAATCGTAACAACTTGAGGAACATGCATAACAAGTCAGTTTTACCCCAGGACGAATGGCGTAAAAACAAAAAAAAACTAAATAAAAGAAATGTGTTTCACCACACATTGAATTTTTTTCTGGTTTCGCAGTGTACTTTATGCAAAAATTCAGCCTGTCATTGCAAAGTACAATTAGTGACACAAAAAATAAGGGCTCATGTGGGTCTCTAGGTGGAAAAATGCAAGTGCTATGGCCTTTTAAACACAAGGAGGAAAAAACAAAAACGCAAAAACGAAAATTGGCTCCGTCCTTAAGAGGTTAATAGAAGAAAGGCATAGTGACAAAATCCATAAAAACTGCATCTAGTGTTTTGTTACACTGTGAGAAAAAATGTAAAATCTTTTTGATTACGTTAGAACATGTTGAAATACTGTATATGTGGGAGAAACATATCAACATTGTTTCTTAACCTGTATTTCCTCGTATTAGATGACTTTTAATAACTCCTGTGCTGCTTGCCTTCAGAAATATCTCCTAATCTCTGTGCAACTCCAGCTTGTGTAATATAGCCACCCAAGCTTTTATTGTACCTTGGTACATTTCCATACTGAGTTCTTTATGTCCATTGGGTCTTTATGTTCTTTGGATCCTGGTTGAATCTTACTGCAACAAAAAATATGTTGTGGTGTAGTGTTGAGCGAACCATGTTTTCCTTGCAACCCTACGGCGGCATCCATCTTCTGCAGCTGTGGAGAATCAAATGCTGAGCTTTCGGGTTCAGATAAGGTTAAACCTGAACATTTTGACAGGTTCATTTAACAATGCAAGTCGCTGTGTAGCTATAGTCCTGTCAGCATTCCTGTATTAGGTTCTGTTCACACAATGTTTTTGAGGCAAAAATACAGCCATATTTTAATAATTATGGCCATAAATTATGATCATGTTCATTATTTCTGGCTGCAATTATCAAAATATGGCTATGTTCACACGTCAAAAATGGAGAAAAGGCGTCTGATTTTCATATTTAAACTAACTGACTGCATTGGCAATGCATTGAAGTCAATGGGAAGATGGACGTCCAATGCGCACAATGCATTGCATAACGGACGTTTTTTACCGGGGACGTCAAAAAAATAATTATGACAATTATTTTCGGATGTCTTTTGCAAATAGTGGACGTTTTTTATTAGTTGTTCACACAGTTTTTCTTTTGTCACTGTTCTTTCTCAGTTTTTACTATTAAATTCAATTAAGCCGCACCCAAAGGGGAGGCCAGGCTGCTAAATGACATCCGTTATTTTAGACTCAAAATGACAGACCTCATTTTAAACGGAGCTGAAAAAACGTTGTGTGAACATAGCCTATGGCTGTATTTTCACCTCAAAAAATGTGTGAACATAACCTGTAAATGTCTATAAAAAGTAGCTATATAAGGAGAAAAAACAAGATATTGCCACACATCCACATATTGTACGCTCCTCTACTGCTTCTTAAAAGGAATGTGTCACCTAAATTTTCTTTGAGTCAGATACTAAAAGTTTTTTTGTTTTTTTTTTAAATCCTAATCTGTTTCTGTTTTTTTACTATAATTTCCTCTGTTTCACAGTCTGTACATTGTTATGGTGGCTGCCATATTGCCTAAGCTGTTTACCATCATGCTTCACAGTAAGCCTCATGGACATAGATGACAATAGAGTCTGTCACATTGGGATGAATGTGAAACATTACTGAGCATGCTCTGTGACCTTTGAAGACGTCGTTCCACAGGGAGCTGCTATTGAGATACCCACCGCCACTTCCAGGACAAACTTATCTCAGCAGTGACCGCTTCCTCATCCAATCACTGATTGAGATAGCACAGCGCCATATCCAGTGATTGACTAAGCGAGCTGTCACTGCTATCATAAGTTTGACCTGAAAGTGTCAGTGAATATGTCCAGCGGGGACCTGGAGACATCACAAGAGGACCCCCCGAAAGCGTGGTGAAGAAAGACTAACATGTTTATTATGTTGTTTATCTCAACATAAAAAATTAAAGGGCCTTTTAAGGACCCTCTTGAATAAGATAGCCATGAAATGGAAAGTGGGCTTATACAGTTCAGCAGGGTACCCAGAGACGCCACAGAAGGACCCCAGGGGAGCATGGTAAGGTAAGAATAGCATACTTATTATGTTAGGCAGCAATATATTCAAGATTTTATGTTGAATCTGATTTTATTAAAGATTTTCAGAAAAATAAAACAGGAGGTACAGAGTCCTGTCCAATCGTAGTACACAGAAACATAATGCACAATCCAAAAATACAACCGAACACAAAAGAACATCCATCCTATGATCTCTGTAATGTTTGCAACTGGTACACACATTTATCAGACTTTACTACAGATGGACAAAAGCTGGAGACGATACTCAGGAAACCAGCAGGAGGATGGAACAATTTTAGAAAAAGAAAGGAAAAGAGAAAAGAAAAAGAAGGAAGGGGGAAAAGACGATGGGGCAACATTCAAGAAGACAAAATACTGTGGCCACACACCATTGGGTGTGAGCTCGCCACTAAAGGACATGACAATACACGAAATGAAAACACCTATGACTCCTCTCTGTCTGAGGCCAGGAAACCAGAAGTCGCAAAGAATTAAAGGCCGTTTCCTCATTCAGTCACACTCATAATAGATCGCCAGGGAGCTCAACGAATCAGCTGTGGGAACTTGGGAGAATCTTTAAACAACAGCCATCCCCTCCACACCTTGGAGTACGCTGCATTACGGTTGTGATCATCCGCAATAAGTTCTTCGTATCTGCTAATTGCGTTAAGCTCCGCCAGCCATTCCGTCACGGAGGGGCATGTTGAGGTTTTCCAATGCCTAGGGATTTTAAAGGGCCAGAGTACCCTTTTAACCTAAAAGGCGCAGCATGATGACCACCACCACCACATCAGCTCCCACCAGCAGTCTGTCAACCCCATTACTGCAAACTAAAAACTTTGTATGGACACTCATTAGTCAATATTTCTAGTAAGAGTAACAGAAAAACTGCATAAAACAATCTTTGCAGAAATCGTGCTACAGCATCGTGATTTTATGTCAAAGACAAACATTTGCTAAAACAAATGAATACATAAGAATGAAAAAAATCCAGCTTACCGCCCCTCATAGGACCTTTTCCACAGTAGCACAGATTAACTTGACCACAGTGTTAAGATTTTCAAGAAAGATAATCCAGTATGTTCATGAATACATACTGTGCAAAAAAAAAAAGTTCTAGCCTCTCTAGCCTCTCATCAGGCCAACTAGTTTCTCATGACTCACACTTAGGGTGGTATTACACGGAACGATTATCGTTCGAAAAATCGTTCGGATTTGAACGATAATCATTTCGTGTAATAGCAGGCAACGATTAAACGACCAACGAGAAATCGTTGATCGTTTAATAGGATCCGGACCTATTTTTATCGTTTGATCGTTCGCACATCGTTCGGTGGAATAAGAATTCACAGCTGAAACGTACACAATAGCGACGACTAAACGACCGCAAGAACGATCATAAATAACGATCATCGTTTCGTGTACTTGGGCGAACGATTTCGGGTCCTTTGCCTTAGCGGTCGTTTAAGATCGTTTATCGTTAATCGTTAGTCGTCGGAAAATTGCTTGGTGTAATAGTACCCTTAGTCATGGCTAAATGATACAGGTCAGAAATGTTAACAGGTCCTAGATGTGGAAGACACAAAACATGATTACTATCCAAAAATCATCAACTGCGTAAACTGTGCCATAGCCGTACAAGTAATTGCACAAAGCCAGATATTGTGTTATGTCTGCTTATTTCTTGCAAAAAATAGATGTGGATCCCACCAGTTCAAAAACAAAAAAAAATTACATTGAATGAATACTTCCTAATTAGAGATGAGCGAACTTTGAGCATGCTCGAGTCCATCCGAACGCGAGCGTTCGGCATTTGATTAGCTGGGGCTGCTGAACTTGGATAAAGCTCTAAGGTTGTCTGGAAAACATGGATATAGCCAATGACTATATCCATGTTTTCCAGACAATCTTAGAGCTTTATCCAACTTCAGCAGCCACCGCTAATCAAATGCCGAAAGTTCGGGTTCGGATCGACTCGAGCATGCTCCAGGTTCGCTCATCTCTTATCCTAATACACAAATCCTTATATTTACACTATTTCAGTGTCACTTAGTGAAAGTAATATTGTGTATAATAGTAACCCCTTCATGACCTGGGCCAAAATGACCACAATAATTTTTTAATTTTGTGTTTTGATTCTCTTCTAAGAGCTCTAGCACTTTCATCTTTCTATCTACAGGGGCATGTAAGGGCTTGTTTTTTTCAGAAACAGGTGTACTTTGGCGCCTTTCATTCTACCATAACATGTATGATGGAACCCCTAAAATATTATTTATGAAAATATAAATTTGTGAGATGCAATATTGTAACCGTAACTATGTAACCGTACCTACATAATGCCCTTTACGGTAAAAGTGACATGACATCATTATTCTAAAGGTCAGTCCGAACACAACAATATGCAGGTTTACACAGATTTTCTAATGTTTTTTTTTTTGCAAATAATTATTAGTAAAATTGCTCTATTGTGAGTCTTATAACAGTTTTATTTTTCCACCTACAGGGCTGTATGGGGTGTCATTTTTTTGCGCTATGATCTCTAGTTTTTATTAGTACCATATTTGTGTAGATCGGATGTTATGATCACTTTCTAACCGGTTTTTTTTTTATATATATACAACGTAACAAAAAAAACAGCAATTCTGGTGCTTTTTTCCCCCTATTTTGTTTTCAATGTGCAGGATTGCTATTGTTATAATTTAATAGATCAGACAATTACGCATGCCACAGTATATAATATTTTTTATTTGTTTATTTTTGTACGTTTTATTTGTATAACGGGATAGGGGGGTGATTTTATTATTGCAGATTTTTTTTTTTTTTACCACTTTTTAAGTCCGCTTGGGGGACTTTTACATGCAATCATAAGATTGCATACACTGTTCAGTGATATGCCATAAGCATAAGCCTGTGGCAGACAAATAGAACGCGGATCGGACCACACAGAGGAAGGTAAGAGGCCTCCGGCGGTCCCTGAAGGCGATCCGGTCTTCTGCAGTCACAATGCGGGGGTCCCGATTGGTGAGTGACAGGAGCTGATCTGTCACTTACACTTAAAAGCTGATCGTGCCATGACTGCAGCATTTTCAGGGGTTAATGACAGGCTGCAGTGGGATTGGTGCAGCCTGTAATCTATGGTGAGGGCCTGGCTGCAACCGACCCCATCTGCTTTGAAGTGGGCTTCATAGCACATTAGACACCCAGGGCATAGGGGTACGTCCTGGGTTGTCTGGTGACAGTTGGCCAGGGTTTACCTGTATGCCCTAGGTCGCCTAGGGGTTAGTACATCAAACAGCAGTTCATTTTTATGTGGCCTTTGTTTGCAGGTGGCAATGCAAGGATAGTTTTGTTCCTTTCAGCTGGACAATGGGTAATAGCTTGTGCTTGCAGAGGATATGATTTGGTCCAATAGTTTCAATTGTTCTAGTAAGTTACAATGACACAAACTTATTTATTACTTTGAAAATATAAATTATGTTCTAAGAAGGTAGTTACAATGTAATGTAATTGCAGATTGTGCCTAAAGATCTGTATTTTCCCACATTATGATACAGCTTTGTTATGAAACGTTATACAAGTTTTGCCGTTTTTGATTTTAAATTAATTAAAAAAAAAATCTAAAAATATTTTAATTCTTATTTTATTGAATTGCTATATCAAGAAGAAATAACATCTTGGTACACAACATATTGTAAGTGACAAGTGTAAAAGAAACCAAACTAAATTTAAGGAGTAAGTCACATAATGTCCATAAAGAAACCAAAGTCCTTGGCATCTTGGCAAAAGCAAGCGGGAAGTCCTGGGAGCATTTTTTAGGCTCCCAGCTGCCACTGGAGGTGCTTTCTTCCTGTCAGAACCTTCACATGCTGTGCAGTAACTACTGCACAGCAAGTGAAGGGTTAAAATGTACCTCCTGGGCTCCACTCTGTTGCCTGGCATCACACCCCATAGACTGTTCCTTTCAGCCAATCAGCTGAAAGTCAATTGTCAGATCCTTCAAATGCTGCGGGCACATGGGGGGAAGTAAGTGCCTACTCGACTATTTGTTATCAGACTTGCCCCTGCCGGATACCGGATTTTCAAAATCGCTGGACTTCTCCTTTAAGTGACAGTGGGATCTAAATGGTTAAATATCCAGCATAACGTTGGCCCCTGATGCCCCCCATTCTCTATGACCAATAAAAACTCCAGGGGTTTGTAAGAGGATAAGACACCTCCATTGAGCATTCATCGACTGACCCTGCATAAAGCTGGTATCTCAGTTCTGGTGATCTGTAGGTTCCTGGCAACTACTTAACTTACCAACCACAGTCCACCTCTGAATAGCAAGACTTACCCCCCCCCCCCCCCCGTCTTCTCCTGAAAACTCTGTATTTCTTTCCTCAGGTGTTCCTGGCATCGGTTCCTGGCCGAAACATCAAAATTGCCATAAAGATCATCAACAAAAATAGAACCGGGATAGAAACCATCATGAGAGAGGCAGATACTCCTTGTGGCCAAAAATTGCCCATTCATTTGCCAACTCTATGCCGCACAGCTGTCAGAGGAGCGTGCTTATCTCATCATGGAGTATTTGCCCGGTGGCAGTCTGGAGGCTTTGGTTTGAGATGTGCGGCTGCCTGAATATCGGCAATGTAAGGTTAGGATAAAAGGAATTCATCAGGAATGGAGAGGTGGTAGATGGAAAATACAAGGTTGGTAGGGATTTAGTTATCAGAGGGTTGGTGGTGTATGAGTACAAGGATGGGTATTATTCTGCTCTGGCGGGGGTATGTACGTGCATTTCTAGGACAGCGAAGTCAATTTTTTCCTTAAGGGTACAAACCCACTTGACGTATTTGCTGCGTGAATCAATCTTAAAAATAAGCAGGCAAAACGCAGGTTGGCTTTATACAATTGTTCTGCGTTAAAATGCGCAATTGCGTATTTTTGAAGCATGAAGCTACATGCGTTTTTCGCACAGGTTGTTAACAACTGATGCTTTGCTAACAACAAGCTTCACGCTTCAGAAATACGCAATTGCGTATTTTAACGCAGAACAATCGTATAAAGCCAACCTGCGTTTTGCCTGCTTATTTTTAAGACTGATTCACGCAGCAAATACGTCAAGTGGGTTTGTACCCTAAAGGAAAGTGAAGCTACAACTCTGCTAAGATGGGAGGTCAAAGGAAGAATTATAGGCTGCCATAAAAAGTGTCTATCCTCTGCGGGTGACCACCCAGAATCCCAGTGTTAGAGAAGGATTTCATGGCACTTACACAACTCTCGGTTTTCTCTGTAAGATTCTACACAGCAGAGATGGTATGCAGCCACCAGTTCCTCCATGAAGACAACATTGTCCACGAGTAAGTAGAACTTTCCCCCTTCTCTCTCATACACACTGTAAATAATGCACATCCATATCATCGAACTGGGGATGGCCAGAGAGGGATCCAACACAGTGGATGACTGGTGGTTCCTGGGGTTTGTGATATCAAGGATGCCAGGACCATGATCCCTGTATGACTTCAGCAATTTCCAGCAAAAGACCACCAACAAGCCCACATTTCCAACTTGGGCTAATGCTGAAGAGAAACATCTAGAAACTGATCTCATCTGGAAGCTGCTGTACAATGATCCCAAGAAGCACCTGGATGAGGCCAGAAACATCAGGGAGTATTCATTCTTTTCTACCATCAGCAGGGAGGAACTGGGGATCAGGAGAGTCTAACCACCATGGAAGCCACACCATCGCCAATGCCGCACTTTGCCATCATGTTGCTGCCCAGGCCCTCAACCTAGCATCCTCCAATGCCGGGCTGGCATCACTCCAGCCTGAATCCAAGTAGTAAATGTTATGTATACCCCAATGTCTTATTCTCCAGGTGTTACCCATACAATCATAAATGTCAGCTGTTATTTACAAATGTGGTGTGAACAGAGCCTGAAGCCTGGTGTTTTACAGTGAGGGGTCCCCACTAATAAATCGATCAATCTGCTCAGTGGTGTATGGGTGCGCCACAGCATAGCTTGATATGCGTCTGAGGTGGGATGTCTGAGGTCCCCAAGCCTCAGGTGACGTCCCCTACAAATATCTTTATAGTGACATCCACAGGTGGTTCTTTTGACTATGACAAAGTTTGTCTAATACTTGAAATGCGTCAGATGTTTCCATTGCCCTATCTGACAGCCATGAATTGCCGTTTTCATGATTTGCTTGAAGACTCAAATAATGTCCATTGTTTTACTCGGACTTCTGAGTGCTGGCTATGCTTTACATGTTTGGGTATGTTAGACTACTTCTACAGCTCAGAACACTAGTAGGCAAAGTGACCAAAACAAAAAAAAAAGTACAGTGGTACATTGGTTTGAGAATAACTTGGATTGAGAGCGTTTTAAAGAGCATTGCTTTGGTTTGAGAGCTCCCTGTACTAGGTGGGATGGGGGATGGGAAATGGGAGAGGGGCATGGTCTGCATAGCGGGGTCTACAGCACTGTACTCTGACCCAGGAAGTCTCCCTCACCTTCCAATCATAGCAGATCCACTTCAGGCTTGCATCAGGGGACAGGATTGTAAAGGTAATGTCTTCATAACTGTAACCCCTCTCTCCCCGGACAGAGAGTGCTGCTATACAGTGCTCACATATCTCCTGCTCATTCCTTCCTGATCCCTGCAGTCTCTATCAGCCCTTGTGTTTCTCAAACTTTCCATTCCCACTATAATGTGCCTGCACTAACACTCAGCTATACACATTGCTGCTATACACTCAGCTATACACACTGCTGCTATAATGTGCCTGCACTCACACTGCTGTATAGAGAAGTTTCTGTCACTGCCCTCCTGCAGAGCTCTGTGATTCTCACTTCCTGATTTGTCCATGCTGAACACACACCCTCTTCCCCATTGCTGTCATGTGACCACACAGACCTCTGACAGCAGCCCTGCTTCTCTATTCTAGCCTGTTGTACTACACTACTGTATTATGGAGATCTGCGGCTTTATCCTGTATCTACAAACTGCTGCTGTTTCTTCAGGTTTATGCACTTACTATACATTATACTCCACATGCTGATTGCTATACTGTACAATATAATAATTGTGTAATATATTAAAAATCAATCAAGATCAATTTAAAAAAATTTCTTTTGCTAAAGTTTTTCTCTTCCTCGCCTTCTGAGAACCTGGTATACTGTCGCAACCACTAATTGGTAAACTTGGCAAACAGGGAATGTGTGCAGGACAGTTATGAAGTTGAGGCCAACAAAAATGATCAAATCATCATTTCCTTATACTGATGGCAAGTTCGGCTGGCTTCTATACAAAGCGTATGGGGGCTTTTCATGATTGGAGCTTAGTTGTATAAAAATGATACACGTGAGCCTGGAGTGTAGCATAAAACTATGGAAACATGTTTCATATAATTTCAAGTGTTAATTCACATTAAAATGGGAGAATTTAGTGATCTGATTGAACTAAAACAAGGAATGGTCATGAGTGCTACACTATCTGGGGCTAATATATACAAAAATACAATGTAGCAGGGTTTTATTGTGCAATCAACAGGCAAGATAGCATGAAATGGTCCACCTTTTCTGGCAGGTGTCAATAGTTTGGGAAGGTAGAGGTTATGTAACAGTGTGGGGAATGTTTTCTTGGCACACCCCTATTTCTTCCGATATCTGTGGACTATGTACAGATCAATAAGCAATGATTAAAAGGTCACTTAGGACAGGTTATTAATGGGGAGTAAATGGCTGTTCAGTTACATCATTGGCTGCTTACTTTCATCATTCGTGTGGCTGTTCACTTACATCATTGACAGCAGTACAACCCATTTACAAGGAAAGATTTATAGACGACAAATAAACATTTGCTTGTGTTACAGTTGATCATTGTGGTTTCAAATGGGGAAATAACCCATCTGTTTGGCCAATAATAGTAAAAACATTGTGGTCGACCAAGGTTATTCCATCTTGGCAGCTTTTTTTTTTTATGGTGGAATAGCACTTTTAGCAGGAATGCCACAAAGGACTTATAGGATTGGTTCCAAGAATTTTTTTTTTTTTTCCTTCGCCAACCATCACATTCCCCTTATTGTAATCTTATAGAATCTTATCTTGAATGTGGTAGAACTGGCAGTTCAGAGCAGGTCACTACCTCTATCTAATTTGTGGAAACTTTGAGAAACTATCCTGTCCAAACCAATATTCCTGATGAATGACTTCAATACCTAGTTGAATCTACAAAACAATAAACTGCTTCAAAGGGTTATCCAGCGTTACAAAAACATGGCCACTTTCCCCCTACTGTTGTCTCCAGTTTGGACAGGGTTTTGAAACTCAGTTCCATTGAAGTAAATGGAGCTTAATTGCAAACCACACCTGACCTGGAGACAACAGTAGGGGGAAAAGTGGCCATGTTTTTGTAGCGCTGTATAATACCCTTCAGTTCTGAAGGCCAAAAGGATTCCAATGCCCTACCAGAATGGGGTATCTGGAACTATGTAAATCATGTGAGCAATAGACTTGTTACTAATATGAAACTGAGGGGAAAAAAACATCAGAACATCTAGATGGGCATGCACGTCACCAAGATCTGCAGCTTGTAGTTCCCTTTGCAATCGTCAATAATGCCCCAGAATTTGTTAAATGGGGGACGTCGGAAGATTCTGCAGACCATGGTAGTATGTTTGGCCATACAGGTTGCTTAAAATAGTGCAAACAACATGTGGTCTGGCTTTGTTGTGTTGACAGCTTCTGGAACACTTCAGAAAAATGGGTGTACAACTGGTCGATTTTATGTTAAGCTGTTGGTATGAAGGCTAGAGGGGTCCGGCTACCATACATTATGCAACCCACCCCATAATCCTGGCAGTAGTAACAGTCCCTTCTGAAGTTGTCTTCAAGACATTTCCCTTGTGGTCTCCAGATCATACTTCAGCTAGCATTGAGTCAAAAGCTGGACTTATTGCAGCAGAGGATAAATCTCCATTCCAGCCTCCATTGCCGTCTTGCTCTGCACCACTATAGACTTTCAGAGTGGTAACACAAGGTCGATAGAACATCTGTAGCTGGATGTCTGACTCATAGACAAATGTAAAGCCCTTATTACACCGGGCGATATTAAGGAGCAAACGATCGCTGTCAGCGTTCGTTTGCTCCTCGTTCGTGAGAGCCAGGGGGAAAGGGGGCGCAGGGAGGCTGCCCGGGTGATCGCTAGATCGTCCAGGCAGCTCATAGCAGAAAGCAGCGGTCTGCTGCCGCAGCTCCTATTCCGCAGAGTGACAGCAGCAGATCGTTGCCCCATTGTTTTTGTAATTTAAGGACCATTTCCTTTCTTGGAAACTAAAAACAGGAGGAAACACATTGGATATATGTATTTATGTATTTATTTCATATGCACATGTGGAGAAATAGAGATGCACACAGAAAAACTGAAATCTGCATACAAGCACTTCAAAATATATAGTTTTCAGTTTTGTACAAAATAATAACAATAATAAAAAGTGTAGTGGCAGCAAACCATATTAAGTGGCACACACACACACACATTATATATATATATATATATATATATATATATATATATACATATATATATATGTTAGTGTTGTGAAAAAAACGCATGGTATTGACCAGATCAACCAGTCAGATACTTGTTTACTGTGTAGGTGAATTATTGCAGCCTTATTATTTATCTTTATGTGGGTTGCAGAAATATATGCATATGCTGCAATCATAACACCAGTCAGATATGAAGAATAAACTTGCAGAAATATTTGCAATGTCTACCATATATGAACATATCCTTATATTCTACCCTTACTGAAAAGTATCCAGACTGCTGGCACAATATCAATACTGTGGCTAGAATGCATCACTGCAACATTGTGTCCTCACTAGAGATGAGCGAACCTGGAGCATGCTCGAGTCTATCCGAACCCGAACGTTCGGCATTTGATTAGCGGTGGCTGCTGAGCTTGGATAAAGCCCTAAGGCTATGTGGAAATCATGGATATAGTCATTGGCTGTATCCATGTTTTCCAGACAACCTTAGAGCTTTATCCAAGTTCAGCAGCCCCCGCTAATCAAATGCCGAAAGTTCGGGTTCGGATGGACTCGAACCCGAACCCGGTTCGCTCATCTCTAGTACTCACCCTTTAAAGGAGAAGTCCGGCGAAAATTTTTATTAAAGTATTGTATTGCCCCCCAAAAGTTATACAAATCCCCAATATACACTTATTACGGGAAATGCACATAAAGTTCTTTTTTTCCAGCACTTACTACTGCATCAAGGCTTCACTTCCTGGATAAAATGGTGAAGTCACGACCCGACTCCCAGAGCTGTGCAGGCTGTGACTGCTGGAGAGGATGATGACAGGGGGACACTGAGAGACACAGGGCACTGGAGGAACACTGAGCATCCCTCTGCCATCATCCTCTCCAGCAGCCAAAGCCTGCACAGCTCTGGGAGTCGGGTCGAGACATCACCATTTTATCCAGGAAGTGAAGCCTTGACGCAGTAGTAAGTGCAAGGAAAAAGCACTTTATAAGCATTTCCCGTAATAAGTGTATATTGGTAATTTGTATAACTTTTGGGGGGAAATACAATACTTTAATAAAAAATTTTTGCTGAACTTCCCCTTCAACCCCTTAAGGTCAAAACCAATTTTCGTTTTTCCGCTTTTGCTATTTCCACTTTATGTTTAAAAGGCCATTGTATTTTTTCACCTAGAGACCCATATGAGCCCTTAGTTTTTGCGACACCAATTGTACTTTGCAATGACAGACTTTATTTTCCCATAAAATATGCTGCGAAACCGAAAAAAAAAATAGTTTCTGCTGTCAAATTGAAAAAAAAAAGGAATTTGTTTTAATTTCAGGTAGTTTTGTGTTTACGCAGTTCACCCTATGGTAAAACTGACATGTTATCTAGGTTTCTCACATCAGTACGATTACAACGATATGTATAACTTTTATTTTATTTGATGGCTTTTAAAATGTTAAAACCTTCTAAAAAAAAACTAAATTTGTTTAACATTGCTCTATTCCCATCCTTAGGGTACAAACACACACGGCGTATTCACAGCGAGTTTCTCGCTGCGTATACGCAGTGAAACTCGCTGCGAATCCTGTGCCTGTGTATTCAATGGCAGACAAAATCGCAGCAGGGATGTACATCCCTGCTGCAAGTTTGTCTGCAGCCCGCCCCATTAACCCCCCGGCCGCCGTACATTATACATTACCGGGTTCCCGTTCCTGCTTGCTTTGGGGCTCCCGGTGTCTTCACGGCCCGCCCGGCCACTCGGGACGTGTCGGGAGCCGCTGAAGCAAGCAGGAGCCGGGATCAGGTAATGTATGCCGGGCCCCCTACAGCCCCGATCGGCCCCAGCCGCACATCGCCCGCAGCCCCAGGCCGCCCAGATGGCCCCCCGTAGCCCCGATCAGCCTGATCAGGGGCGATCGGTGCGGCCGGCTAATCGGGGCTGCGGGTGGGGGTTGATCGGGGCTGCGGGGGGGGAGGGGGACGATCGGTGCGGCTGGCTAATCGGGGCTGCGGGTGGGCGGGCAGCTGATCAGGGCTGCGGGGGGGGGGGGGGGAGGGGGGGCTGATCGGGGGACGGCTGGCTGGAGCTTATACTTTACCTGGTCCCCGCTCGGGCTTGCTGAAGACACCGGGGCCTCCGGGATCAGGTAAAGTATATGCTCCGGCGGCCGGGGGGTTAACGGGGCGGACTGCAGACAAAATTGCAGCAGGGATCTTCATCCCTGCTGCGATTGTCTGCCATTGACTAAACCAGGACAGGATATGCAGCGAGTTTCACTGCGTTTACGCAGCGAGAAAGTAGCTGCGTATACGTCCTGTGTGTCTGTACCCTTATACCGCTTTTATCCTTTGGTCTATGGGGCTGTGTGCAGTGTCATTTTTTGCGCCATGATTTATTTATTTATATTTATAAAATGGGAAAAGGGGGGTGATTTGGACTTTTCTTAGGGGAGGGGATTTTTTATTAATAAAAAAAACATTTTTACTTTTTTTTTACTTTAACTAGAAGTTCCCCCGGGGGACTTCTATATACACAACATTGATCTCTCATCGGTGAGATCAGCGATACATTGCTCTGGCCTGCTGCAGACCACAGCAATGTATTGCCGAGCCAGGATCATCATCAGTGTGACGCTGAGGCGAGGCCCGGCCAGAAGAACGGATTTCTCCTCCATGATTGCATCCCGGGGGGGGAGATCAGTCCCACTAGACACCAGGAACACAGTGAGCAGAGCACTTAAATGCAGGTCTCAGGTTTGACAGCTGCACTTAAATGCTTTATTGGCCGGCAAGACAACGGGACCCGTGTCGGCTAATAGAGGCGCCTCCCTGGCTGCAGATAGCAGCTGGGAGTGGCGCCGTTCAGAGCGGGGTCCCGGTGGGACCCCTCTCTGAACTCTTCTCGCGCTGCCATAACGTATGAGGTACATCATGGGACGCTAAGGGGTTAATCTGCGTACCACACTTATCGAATCATGAGCAAATGCAAAAAGAAGAAAAAAATATCCTCTCTTCCCAAAGTAATACCAATAAAAATCCCTGAAAAAGAACACTATACTAAATATTGCAACCTGTAATCAAATGCTGCACACTCGGGTTCGGACAGACCTAAGCATGCTCGAGTTTCACTCATCTCTACAGCTGAGGCTTCTTTTCCCCATAATGGACCATCCACAAAAATACCAGAACTATTAGGGGGCGGCATATATATATAGAGCCACATATTAACTGGGCCTGCAATGTAAACTGTGAGGGGAGAGGTGACCTGAGGGCATACCTCTCCTCACCTAGAGCCCAGGCCTTGATGTGTGGACAGTATGCTAAGTGCTAAGTGTAGCCTCCTCTCTTGACTAAATTATGGTCACTCTCTCCTTCACGGAATCCTCATGCTCACTATGGCAGTGTGTCTTAATAGATTTATCACCAGCAATACTGCAGATTCTGTAGCTAGTGACCCCCCCCCCCATCAAAATCTCTGAGGTTCAATGTCTCTCTGTAATTCCATTAGGACACAGGCAGACACAGGGACTGGAATGCAGTGAGGCAGAAGTGCATACTGGCAGTGCGTTGTAAAACAGTTTTCTTTGTCGCTCCTCTGCCATTGGGGGTACAGCTTATATCGATCTGACAATTCTGCTTACTGCAGATTCGAAATTACCTGGAATGGCAGGTTAATTAAATTCATCTAAATGATCTTCCATCTTTGAAATAGAAAAAATAAATGTGATGCAACTGCAAACTTGGCAATGCTTTTCCATAGATGCTCACATTATAATACAGTTTTATTACTTTATTATCATATAGTCACCCTTTTTAAATCATTTGAAGATCTCTGCTTGCTTTAAGTGAACTGAAATAACTTTAACCTCTTAAGGACATAGGACGTACCGGTACGTCCTATGTCCTCACTTGCACTTCAAAGCGGGGCCGCGCGGCGATCCCGGGTGCCGCGTGTAGCCCGGGACCGCCGCTATTAGCGGGCACGGTCTGATCGCCGTGCCCGCTAATTAGCTAATCGGAGGCAGCTGTCAAAGTTGACAGCTGCCTCCGATTACCGGAGGCAACGTTTCCCTGGTGTCTAGTGGGGGAGATCGCTCCTCCGGGACCTTGTCCCGGAGGAGCGATCTCCGTTACTGATGCCGGCCGGGGACGCGTCCAAGATGGCGCCGTCCTCGGCTCGGCACTCGTTTACTTCCGGCTGCAGCAGCCGAAAGCAAACAAGTGCCGATCTCATGGATCTCTGCAGCATATCTATGCTGCAGAGATCTCAATGAGAGATCACAGTGTATATACTAGAAGTCCCCCATGGGGGCTTCTAGTATATGTGTAAAAAAAAAAAAAAGGTGTTGTTAATAGTAAAAAGCCCCCTCCCCGAATAAAAGTCTGAATCACCCCCCTTTTCCCAGGTTTTAAATAAAAGTAAACAAATAAATAAATAAATAAACATGTTTGCTATCGCCGCGTGCGTAATCGCCCGAACTATTAATTAATCACATTCCTGATCTCGTACGGTAAACGGCGTCAGCGCAAAAAAATCCCAAAGTGCAAAATTGCGCATTTTTGGTCGCATCAAATCCAGAAAAAATGTAATAAAAAGCGATCAAAAAGACGTATATGCGCAATCAAGGTACCGATAGAAAGAACACATCATGGCGCAAAAAATGACACCTCGCACAGCCCCATAGACCAAAGGATAAAAGCGCTATAAGCCTGGGAATGGAGCGATTTTAAGGAACGTATATTGGTTAACAACGGTTTGAATTTTTTACAGGCCATCAGATACAATATAAGTTATACATGTTATATATCGTTTTAATCGTAACGACTTGAGGAACATGCATAACAAGTCAGTTTTACCGCAGGGTGAATGGCGTAAAAACACATTTCCCCCAAATAAAAGAAATGCGTTTTTTTTTTCAATTTCACCACACTTCGAATTTTTTTCTGGTTTCGCAGTGTACTTTATGCAAAAATTCAGCCTGTAATTGCAAAGTACAATTAGTGACGCAAAAAATAAGGGGTCATGGGGGTTTCTAGGTGGAAAAATGCAAGTGCTATGACCTTTTAAACACAAGGAGGAAAAACCGAAAACGTAAAAAACGAAAATGGGCCATGTCCTTAAAGGGTTAAAGCGTAACTGTCATTTCAGGGTCATTTTTCTGAAAACATTAAATATCAACAGTTCAAGCGATTTTAAGAAACTCTGTAATAGGTTTTATGTACTAAAAGAGTTTCCTTCTGTAGTGAAAAAGCAATCTCCCAGCCTCCCCCCTCACATCAGATGAAGCAGGACTTCTGTCTCCATTATGTGTCTATGGAGAGGGGAGGGGCTGTTAGGAGTGACTGAGCACGGAGCAGTCCTGCACAGCACAACACCCTGCAATCTTCTCTCAGTAAGTTCATAGATAAGCACTGACCTTTCTGACACCTGAATTTAGTGTTTTAGGTGCCCAGAGAGTCTACAAACAGCTGACCTTCATGTCACCTCTTCCTGCTCCCTCATCTCCCTCGGCCCCTCCCCCCTTCATAGGCTTACAATGGAGAGAGCAGAGCCCGTGTTCATTGGCTTCTCTGTAATGAAGACGTGTTTGCCTGATAATGCACAGATAAGAAGTCAGGGGGGGAGGCTGGGAGATTGCTTCTTGAGTACAGAAGGAGGCTGTTTTGGCTGATAAAACCTATTACAGTTTCTTAAAATCGCTCATACTACTGATTTCTGCAATAAAAAAAAAACATGACAGTTACGCTTTAAGTTGTGAACAATTCTATTTCTAGCTTTACCCACTGTATAAAATAAAATAGGTGGCAAAACTGGACCAGGACTAATTCATAATGGCCATACCTGGTCCCTGACCCAATTTTTACTTTCCCTATCATAGGGTAAGTAAAAAAAGGCACCTGATGATCACATACATCTCATACTGCAACACACCTCTATGCTGATCTCTTCCCATAGAAAAGACACAGATGGTGTTCATGGCCGTTCTCTCCCAAATAAAATCGTAAGGTATCAAAATAGTTAATAACGACCGTCTGAGCTGATCACCATTTCGAAGTTCGCTACTGTCAATGACCATATGCTGTGCACTAAATAAATGGTCATCATGTAGGCCTTTTTTTCTTATACTGAAATTAGCGATTGAGGGAGTAAGTGGCCAATTACAGTGGACTGTTCATTATTTTACCCATGCACTTTTTAAGCTAGGGTCTAATCCTGTCAGTAGGTTTTGGCGTGGTTATAAATGCATGATTGGTCACATTGTTGAATATCCTACTCTTTAGTGTATGGCCAACTAGAACTCTGTATTAGAACCACATTCAAGATCCAAGACCCTTAAAGAGGTCTCAGCAGATAGTTATCTGGCCTTCTAGATTTATTGGAGATGGCAGTAAGATCTCTACCCTAATATGCTATTTAAAGCTATGTGACCTGATAAAAAAAGACTCTAAGCATGTGATGTTTATACACTATACATACAAATTTTATAAAATAGAATTGGTATCCTGTAGCCTTGTGACATTATTCTAGAATTAGTATGTTCATAGCACCTTGGCACTGCACACTAACCACCGTGGCCCAACTGCAACAGCACCTACCGCATACTCCGGCTACACAAACGGTTAAGAACAGATTTGTACTCTCCATTGTCCATTCTTAGCATATTCTGCTGCTAACATGTCAGTTTAATTGTGTCAACGTGAATTGAGCAAACTTACAAGTAATTCAAGAACCAAATCATTGCCTGAAAGTTCTGGCAGTGTAAACTCAAATCTTATCTTGGCTGTTACTACCCGTCTTATCCGGCTCCAACTATGTAGACACAAATTCTTAATGCATGAGCAAATCTGATAACTAACAGTAAGAGCAGCCAAGAAGAAAACTCAACAGATCCCTGACTCCTAACAAGGTAGGATGGCTGGTCCTCCATCAACCAATTGTAGTGGTCTTTTATTCAATAAACGTGTCATTTTTAGATTTATTGTCGTCAGGTATATATTTTAAGTCAGTTATACCCCAGAATAATGGGTAAGCACAATACACATCCAGCCAGATAACATCGGAAAAATCCATATGGTAAAAAAAGCAAACAAGAACTGCTACCCCTAAATATTGCACAAAAACTCGACCAGAGCACCATGATCATAAAGCAGTTATTCTCATACAAATACTGACTGCATACTGGCTCACTCAGGTAGGTAAGCCAAAAAAACAGAACAGTTTACCCTGTCACTAGAGGTAAAGGAAAATAATATCATTGGTGTTATAAAAGAATCCATCTTAACATTGAAAAACCACCCATGTCGCTTGCCAGCAGATGGTGGACTATAAATCTCAGGATAGGAATTGTTGATTCCCCAACAGCCGACAACCCCCCAATCTTGACCATCTTAGAGCTCACCCTTCGTGCAATTAGCTACTTTTGTCAATTGGCATTCTTCTCTTACATGGCAGCTCTCAATGAGGTGGTTGTACTGCTTCTTCAAGTCCTCAAAAAGGCAGACAGACTCTTGAGAATGGGGAAAAGGAAGAAGATTTTCATTAAGCAGCATCTGAACCTGGTACTCCTCCTTAGGACTCTCTGCCAATTCACAATGGTATAAGACAAACACCAGGTTGGAAGCATAAGGAACAATCCTGCCACTGCGGAACTTCTGATTCAAGTGTGTGGAGAAGTTGTCAGCCGTCAAAGGTTTCTCATCCTTAAACAGTCCCATTAGAGCCAGTAATGGTAAAAGTGTCTCTGCATGTCCGAACTGCATAACCACTGGGTTGGAGATCTGCTGAGAACTAGAAAACACAAAATTATAAATACTAAAATGTATCATTTAAATTTCACTCAAGCAGTTATTCAGTACATAAATGTCATTCTTAAGTGGTTTTCCAGTTTTCTATATATTTAGGTAATAAAGAGAAATTCCCTGTTTAAGATTCTCATCCACAGTGAAGAGCAGTTCCATAAATATTTTTCGTTCTGGCATTAAAGCGACTCTGTACCCACAATCTGCCCCCCCACCCCACCCCAAACCGCTTGTACCTTCGGATAGCTGCTTTTAAACCAAGATCTGTCCTGGGGTCCATTCAGCAGGTGATGCAGTTATTGTCCTAAAAAACAACTTTTAAACTTGCAGCCCTGTGCCAAACGGCCGTGGCCTAGATTGTGTATGCATTAGGCTGGCACAACCTCTCTGTCCCTCCTCCCCACCCTCCTCATCATTAGGAATGCTTCAGGCAGATTGCCTCCTATTCCCCACCTGTGTCAGCCCGGCACATGGGCAGGATCGTTAAGGCGCCTGTGCAATGTTCAGCATGTAGAAAATGTCCAGTGGCATTCCTAATGATGAAGAGGGGTGGTGCAAAGTTAGGGCACAGATATTCTAAGCCACACCCGTTGGGCACGGGGCTGCAAGTTTAAAAGTTGTTTTTTTAGGACAATAACTGCATCACCCGCCGAACGGGCCCCAGGACAGATCTTGGATTAAAAGCAGCTATCTAAAGGTACAAGCGGTTTGGTGGGGGGGGTCAGATTGTGGGTACAGAGTCACTTTAAACATAGGGCTCAATGAGTTGAAAGGGCACTGTGTAATTATCAAATATCCCCTTTGGTGGCACCGTTGAACACTTACTGCTGGGATTTTATTTTACTGAGCATTTTGGCAGGTATTAAGAGCGTAAAGTGAGACTGTCATTGGCAGCGTACAGGGATGAAAACATAGTTTACACAAAAATATGCAACTTTTGTATGCAGAAAAACTGTCATTTGACAAGAATAAATTCCCCTTTTGTGAAAGTTTTCGTCATAAGACCTGTAGAGTTGTACAAGCTGATGGATGTGTGATTCACACTAGATGCACCAGGAGGGTCCTTCAAATACAGTTTAATGGAAGAGGAGCAAGTGACTAAGCATTTCAGGAAACATTTGCATTATGTTTCCTTAGTCTACCATATAACATGTAACCCTATTTACAGCAGGTATAACGTGACAGCAACTGCAGGTAATACAATGGCTTTCACACATCCAGTCTATTTAGACAGGTAGGGAGGAGTTAGCTGTTAGCAGAGTCTTACATGATCCAGGAGAGTCTAATGTTTCACACTCCAAATAGTGTAAATTACAGCTAAAGAATGTCAGACTGAAGTTCCTTGGGTCTAGAGAAAAAGATTCTGGAGGCCACCTTAGTTTTTTTTAGGTACACTTTTAAGTCTTCATGGTACATTGAGGGTTTAATAGGCTATCTTGTAATTTGTCCAATTGACACTGTATTCTGCTAGACTTCTTGCGCCCCATATTGTGGGTACATTATTGTGTCACTGCTTGGACTACTGGAGCCAAAGAGTGCGTTATCAATAGTTAATCGGCATTAGTGTTAAGACCTGGCACCCCCACGGATCACTTGTTCAGTAACTGTTTTAGGGTGCGTTCACACCTACCGCATCCGCAGCTTATTTTTCCGCGGAAATCCGCAGGTCTGGTAGTGCAGATTTCAACCTGCGAGAAATCCGCGTATGTGTGCGTTTTGCGTTTTTTCCGCAGCAAGTTTATCGCAACTGAAATGTCAGTTTAAAATGTCTCTCATTCTAAACTGACATTTTAGTTGCGATAAACTTGCTGCGGAAAAAACGCAAAACGCACACATACGCGGATTTCTCGCAGGTTGAAATCTGCACTACCAGACCTGCGGATTTCCGCGGAAAAATAAGCTGCGGATGCGGTAGGTGTGAACGCACCCTTAGGGTGTGTTCACACGTACAGGATCTGCAGCAGATCTGCAGGAGATTTGATGTTGCAGATTGAATGCAAAGTAAGGGTATAAACCCACACACCGTATACGCAGCAAATACGCAGCAGATGTGATGGTGAAGATTTGATGCTGTGTTCAGTTATTTAGATCTAATCTGCTGCGTATTTGCTGCGTATCGCAGTAGTAAGTACACTGCATATACGGTGTGTGGGTTTGTACCCTAAGGGTGCCTTTACACAGAAAGATTATCTGACAGATTATCTGCCAAAGATTTGAAGCCGAAGCCAGGAATGGATGTGAAAAGAGGAGAAATCTCAGGCTTTCCTTTATGACCTGATCTCTGTTTATAGTCTGCTTCTGGCTTTGGCTTCAAATCTTTGGCAGATAATCTGTCAGATAATCTTTCTGTGTAAATTGACCCTATTGCTGGGTTTACACGGAACGATTATCGTGCGAATTTGCACGATAACGATCGAATTCGAATGATAATCGTACGTGTAAACGCAGCGAACGATCGCACGACGAGCGAGAAAACCTTCACTTTGATCTTTTAACATGTTCATAAATCGTTGTTCGTAGTTCGCAAAAAATTAGCCGATAGTTCTGTGTAAACAGTCGTCGTGCGATAGTCCGGCCGCCCGCTGCCCGGCCCCCCGCTCATCCGCAGCCCCCTGCGCCGGCTCGATCGCCACCCCCGCTCCGATCGCCACCCCCGCTGCTCCGATTGCCCCCGCCGTGACCATACTTTATCTGCTCCACGTAGCAGGTCTTCCACATCCCTGACTCCCCTCTTCAGTGCACTGATTAGCTGGCGGGGGTGGCGATTGGAGCGGCGCAGGGGGCTGCAGTTGAGCGGGGGGGCGGGCCAGGCTGCGGGTGCGCGATCGCAAAACGATTTTTCCGTACGATATATCGTACCGTCTAAACGCTGATCGTTATAAAAAAAATTGTTACTTTGAAATCGTTAATCGTGCGATCGGGCCAATAATCGCCTTGTGTAAACTTAGCATAACTCTGGGCCATCAAATATGCTGCGGATCTACTGCAGATTCAAATCTGCACCATCAAATCTGCTGCAGATCCTGTA
Source organism: Dendropsophus ebraccatus (assembly GCF_027789765.1). Classification (NCBI taxonomy): domain Eukaryota; kingdom Metazoa; phylum Chordata; class Amphibia; order Anura; family Hylidae; genus Dendropsophus; species Dendropsophus ebraccatus. The sequence continues at coordinate 60,281 of NW_027210152.1, read as the reverse complement.
CGTGTGAACGCACCCTTACATCGGAAATGCAGTCAAAAGCAGTTTGCTCTGTACTCAATGTAGTGGACGCACAAGGTTACTGCAGCCTCTGCTCCTAGTCACGTCAATGGAAGCAGAGGTTGCAGTAACACAGCACTCCCTCAACGCAAAGTTCAGAGCCAACTGCTTCTGGCTCTGTTCACATGGTGCCATTGAAAACACAACTTATTCAACAAAATACAATCTCTCATATGGCTATGCCAATTGAGAAACTAGTAATTAACTAGTACCAAATTGGGCTGTGTCTTTAAGGGGTTAAAGTGATAGAACCTGGATATATTCCTTTCAAGACTTGGATGATTTTCATTTTTAACTCCTTAGATTCTGAAGGGCCATAACTGGTTTAATTTTTTATCGGCAGAGCCATATGATGACTTTTTGCAGTACCAATTCTACATTTTTATACTCCTCTAGGAGACTTTTATAAGCAATCTTTAGATTACTTATACCATTCAATGTAATGTTATTGCATTGCACTGACCTACTAGTACAACCTCCCAGGCTATGCAAGAAGATGCAAGCCTCTCTGCCATGGTAGTCACTTGCTGAAATCACTGCTTTCTGCTGATAAACAGTATTGGAAGAATGCTGTCAAGCAGCCATACGAAAAGTCCAATGAATGAATGAATGAACATATGTCACACAGGTCAAAGGTCGCATTCAATAAGTATGGTGTAAATAAGCTAAGCTCTATGTAGTGTAATCGAGGATAGAGGAACCAGCAAGTAGGACGAGGCCCCTATATAGATCAGTCAACCCTAACAGAACAGAGAGGCAACCTACCAGAACTTATTGTACATTCTGGAGGTGAATGCATAAATCCCACTGATCACCACACATAAAAGTATATGCTAAAGAGGTTCTATTTCCATGCTTGCGTGTGAAAGCGAGGCAATGTGATCCATCACTACTGCTTAGTGAACTGTGCTGCTTTTCTATTGTGCATTCACAAAAGGGCAACAAACACATCAAATAAGGAGATTTTTTTTTCTTTCAAGAAAGCCATGTATTATTTTCAGCCGAGGTATAGGAAATCCTATAGGTATATAGGAGCTTCTCATCCAGATCCCTAGCATACCTTTATTTTCTTAATTGCCCTCTCCAACACAGAGATATAAGGATTTTTATATGTATGCAAATTAGGCTCATGTGCCCAGAGGGTGTTCCCTGACACAGCAAGAGCCCAGGTAAGTCCAGTCAACGTCCTCATAATCACTGTCCGCCCGATTCACTATCTCACTGCACACACCTATTTGATTGACAGCCACTATGCTTTTTTTCGGCCCAAATCTTGCAATGAGAACCTAATTTATGTAACGATAGCTAAAGGTGGCCATACACCTTCAAGAAATGTTGGCTAAACTGTTATTGCTCCCGTCCTCCCCATAACAGGAACACCTGGTATGGCAATTAGCCAGACTGCAGATTTTTTTCTCCAAGAACAAAGTGGTTGGGCAGTGATTTTCCATCATGCCCGACCCCTATTCCCACTGACATCGGGAAAGCCCCATACAGTACACACTGACAGCTGACAAAAGTGTACCTTTAGGCCATGTTCACACATTGTAAAACATCAGCCGTTCTGTGACCCGGCCGGGTCACAGAAAGGCCAGCGTTTGTGAAGATCATCCCGGCCAGTGCTGCACTCTCCATTGTGTGACTTCACACTTCATCGAATAGCGACCGCACAAAACTGAACGTCAGTTTTTTGTGCGGCCGCTAGGGTGTATGTGAATACACTCTGGTCGGGATTCCCTCAGAATGCAGTGCACATAGTTTCAGAATTAATCACGACCGTTGTTGGGAATCAGCAACAACGGCCATGATTAATTCAAAACGTACGAATTTTGAGAACCAAAAGGGCAAAATTTTAGCTTATAATAAAGACCATGGGGGAGATTTATCGAACATGGTGTAAAGTTAAACTGGCCCAGTTGCCCCTAGCAACCAATGAGATTCCACATTTCATTCCTCACAGACTCTTTGGAAAATGAAAGGTGGAATCTGATTGGTTACTAGGGGCAACTGAGCCAGTTTCACATTACACCTTGTTTGATAAATCTCCCACAATGCTCTTAATTTTATGGCCATAAAAAGTACAGCTGTAAAATTAATAGACATTCTTACAAAGAGCCATTTTACTATTAGTTCAATAGAACTCAATAATAAAAAATACAGCAATGGTGGGGCAGTCTTTCAGTGTAAGCTGGCAGTATTTTTCCAGTCGTATTACAGGTCGTAAAATGACTCAACACACTATGGGTATACATAACCTAAGCATCTGTAAATTATTCAATTGATTGATTATTTCATTGATAATATATATATCTACTAGCAATAAAATGCACAATGAACATTGTTATCAATAACACAAACCTGCTGACCTCCTGTTTCACAGTCATAAGTAACGGAAAAGGTGATCATTGCACTACAAAGTGATAAGTAACAGAATGGGTGAGCACAAGGCACCACACTGCACTACAAGTAAGGGAATGTTCACACTTGTTAAGGGGACTGCTTCTAGGGATATCAGCAGGAGGGTACAGGGATGTACAGTATATCATGCGGCACCCACTTCATGCCTACCTTATTCAATGAATTGAACACAGTCTGCTAGTCACTAGGTTTTCTATTTTCAGCTTTTGGATACAAAATGTATTTTTTGTACTTTTAGCCTAGATTTACGCTGCAAAATCCACTGCGGATACCTCTCCTGTCAGTGTCAATGTGATTACATACTCGCAGCGGAGTATGTAAGTGCTGCCTCATTAACTTCCCGCTGCCAGGAAGATACATTACCTGCTCCATGCTCCGGCCGCACCGGAGCCAATCAGTGACTAGGGCAGGGCCTCAGATGCGTGCAGAGCATGGAGCAGGTAATGTATCTTCCTGGCAGTTGGGGGTTAATGGGGGCAGCACTTACATACTCGCAGCTGGATGACAATCCGATGGAATCCGATGCAGATGCGTCCAGTGTGAATCTAGCCTTAGGGGGAGATTTATGAAACTATTGTAAAGTAGAATTGTCTTAGTTACCCCTAGCAACCAGTCAGATTCAACCTTTCATTTCAAAGAATCTGTGAGGAATGAAAGGTGGAATCTGATTGGTTGCTAGGAGCAACTAAGACAATTTACACCAGTTTGATAAATCCCCCCCCCCCCTTAGTCTATTTAAAACCCAATAGTAACCTCTAAAACATAATCAGCAGAAAGGACATAAAAACCAAGCTCCTGTACTTTATATTTTATTGCACAAACCTATACAAGAAAAAGTCCGAAGAAATACTGAATATTCTAAATATTAATAAGATAATAATAATAATAAATAATTAAAAAGATAAAAAATGATGAATCAGCACTGAACAAGCGGGGAATAATGATAAGGAGATAATAAAATGTAATGCAGAATGAAATATATCAAGTCACAAGATGGCATCAGGGTATATGAAGATGGAAATCACAACTCTATGCACTACAATGGGGAATATGAAGGAATACAATGTAAAGTTGTGACTCCTATCTTCATATTCCCCATTATATTATTGCCTTTATGGTATGTGTACACTTTTGGACTGATCAAGAATTTTTTTTACTTACCATCTTGAGACTTGATACATTTCAGTCTCCATTATGTACAATCATCTCCATATCACTTGTTGATTCATCATTTGTATCTTTTTCATTGTGTCATTATTTGGAATATTATAATTTTTGGACTTTTTCTTGCATAGGTTTGTGCAGTGCTATATGCCTGAGGCCATATATACTATTGTTATTTTTCACCCACGTTACAGTGTATACAATATCGGTGTTGATGGATGTGTCACTGGGCTTATCAAGTGTTTCTAAGAATTCACATTGATTGGTGAGGTTTAAGATGTCCCGTGGATTTCCAGGTAATACAAGCACCATAGCTGTATGTCTTTTGTTCTACTCATTACAATAATCGTGAGAAGTCATACATTGAGGATTTACAATCTCATCATACAAGCCGAAACTTGACTTTTCACAAGGCAATAAACAGTCTGTTGTGAAGTATTGCCATTGCTCCCCATAAAGATGTCTTTCATCACTTTCCTTCATTTCTTTGATTTGTTTCAAAGTTCACCAGCTCCAGTAGAACGCAATGAAGGTATGACTCGGCTGTTTATGCCGAATGCTGGCAATTCTTCAACACAAAGACATCTATATAGACTACTGACATTTACATTTATGTACATGTAAGTGCGTGTTTACATATAGGACGACTTAGTTAAATCCTCATCTTTAATGCAGCACACAGGGTAGTGGGCGGACTGTTAAATAAAATCAAAAATATCTGTTTTCACTAGTTTCTATGGTGCCCTTCCATAAACTTTATCCATACAAAAAAGGGTGGACCCACTGAAATGAGATTAGTCTGAAGTGCATTGAACTTTAGTGCCCTAAAAGAGGTACAGCCTGCCCACATGGTTTCTCCAAAACACATAGCCAAAAGACACCATAAACAATAAGCACTGTAGGCATAGGGTTTTATTTAAAGGACAACTCCCACAAAAAATTTTTTTTGCTCATTTAACACACATTACAAAGTTATATAACTTTGTAATGTGGTTAAATACCCGGCCTGGCCCCCTTCCCCCACTTTCGGACCCCCGACCCCCCACCCCGGAAGTTAAGGAATGTATACATTACCTATTACGATCGTCACGGTCCTCTTCTCCGGGGCGGCATCTGGTGACGACGACGTCAGAGCCGAGGGGCGGTCCGGGTCTTCTTCCTCCTCGGCGTCTTCATGCAAAGTGAATGGGGATGAAAAGGCTGCTGGTGCACATGCGCACCAGCAGCCTTTTCATTGGCTGGAGCGCATCACATGGCTTCCAGCTTGCTCAGCCCTGATTGGCTGAGCTTGCTGGAAGCCATGTGATGCGCTCCAGCCAATGAAAAGGCTGCCGGTGCGCAAGCGCACTGGCAGCCTTTTCCATCCCCTGGACCCAGAAGTTGGAGACATCGCTGGATGGCGGAAGGCGGCGACGGAGAGGCGGACGGCGGGCGAATCGAGTGGCGATCGTCACCGGAGAGATGGTGAGTATGGTGTCTGTGTGTGTCTGTGTTTTTTTTTTTTTTTTTGGGGTCCCGCGGGAGTTGTCCTTTAACCGTTGACTCTCAGCTAACATTTACTGTAGACTCTGCATTTACTCCAGCATTTTCGTAGAAACGCCTTGTATGAATTTTTAGATATAATTATCAATCTAATGTCATCTGTCCATGGGTTGTGTCAGGTATTGTAGCTCTGCCTTAAAGCGTAACTGTCATTTCAGGGTCATTTTTTTGAAAACATTAACCCCTTAGGGACCAAGCCTGTTTGGGCCTTAATGACCAGGCTCAATTTTCAAAATCGAACCTGTCTCACTTTATGCGCTTATAGCTCAGTGATGCTTTAATGCATGCTAGCGATTCTGAGATTGTTTTTTCGTAACATATAGTACTTTATGTTAGTGGCAAAATTTGGTCACTGTCTTGTGTGTTTTTTGTGAAAAAAAAAAAAATATAATGAAAAATTTGAAAATTTTGCACTTTAAGAACTTTGAAATTCTTTGCTTCTAAAAAAAGAAAGTCACATGACAAAAATTAGTTAGTAAGTCACATTATCAATATGTCCTCTTTATTCTGGCTTCATTTCGTAAACATATTTCAATTTTTTAGGGTGTTACGGGGCTTAGAAATGTATCAGCAAATTATCAAATTTTCATGAAATTTCCAAAACTGATTTTTTTAGGGACCAGTTCTTTTTTTAAGTTGATTTAGGAGATTGTATACTGGAAACCCCCATAAGTGACCCCATTTTGGAAACTAGACACCTTAAAGAATTAATCTAGGGGCATAAAGAGCATTTTAACCCTACAGGGGCTGGAGGAAAGTATTCACAATTAGGCTGGAAAAAAATGGAAAATAAAAATTTTCCAATAATATATTTGTTAAGATAAAAGTATCTCATTTTCATAATAAACATGAGAGAAAATGCACCCCAAATTTTGTAACCGAGGTTCTCCTGAGTACAATGGTACCCCATATGTGGGCGTAAACCACTGTATGGGCACACAGCGGGGCTCAGAAGGGAAGGAGCGCCTATTAGCATTTCTAGTTCAGATTTTGCTGAAGAAGTTTCTGAGCGCCAGGTGCTTTGCAGAGCCCCTGTAGTGTCAGCAGAATAGAACCCCCCAAAAGTCACCCCATTTTGGAAAGTGCACCCCTCAAAGAATACATCTTGGGGTGTGGTGACCATTTTGACCCCACAGGTATTATACGAAAGTATTCAAAAGAAGACAGTAAAAATGAAAAAATAGAATTTTTCCAATAACATGTTTGTTTAGTTTGAAATTTCTCAATTTCACGAGGAACAGGGGAGAAAACTCACCCCAATATATGTAACGCAGGTTCTCCTGAGTAGAACGGTACCCCATACGTGGGCATAAACCACTGTATGGGCACACAGCAGGGCTCAGAAGGAAGGGAGCGCCAATTAGCATTTTCAGTGCATGATTTTTCTGAAGAAGTTTCTGAGCGCCAGGTGCATTTGCAGAGCCCCTGTAGTGTCAGTAGAATAGAACCCCCCCCAAAAGTCACCCCATTTAGGAAAGTGCACCCCTCAAAGAATTCATCTTGGGGTTTGGTGACCATTTTGACCCCACAGGTATTAGAGGAAAGTATTTAAAAAAAAAGACAGTAAAAATGAAAAAATATAATTTTTCCAATAACATGTTTGTTTAGTTTGAAATTTCTCAATTTTACGAGGAACAGGGGAGAAAACTCACCCCAATATATGTAACGCAGGTACTCCTGAGTAGAACGGTACCCCATATGTGGGCATAAACCACTGTGTGGGCACAAAGCGGGCCTCAGAAGGAACAGAGCGCCAATTAGCATTTTCAGTGCATGATTTTTCTGAAGAAGTTTCTGAGAGCCAGGTGCATTTGCAGTGCCCCTGTAATGTCTACAGAATAGAACCCCCCCCCCAAAGTCACCCCATTTTGGAAGGTACACCCCTCAAGGAATTCATCTTGGGGTGTGGTGAGCATTTTGACCCCACAGGTATTGGAGGAAAGTATTCAAAACAATTTTTCCAATAACATCTTGTTTAGTTTAAAATCTCTCAATTTCACTAGGAACAGGGGAGAAAAAGCACCCCAAAATTTGTAACGCAGGTTCTCCTGAGTACAATGGTACCCCATATGTGGGCATAAACCACTGTATGGGCACACAGCAGGGCTCAGAAGAGAAGGAGTGTCATTTTAGTTACAGGCAATATGTGGGTGTTTACTGGTTATCTGGGGTGGTAATGGACAATCTCGGGGTGTTTACTGGCTATCTGAGGTGGAAACAGGCAATCTGGTGGGGTTATGGGCAATCTGGGGTGGTTACGAGCAGTCTGTGCCAATCTGGGGTGGTTACGGTCAATCTGGGGTGGTCACGGGCAATCTGGGGGTGTTTACTGGCTATATGGGGTGGTGATGGGCAATCTGGGGGTGTTCACTGGCTATCTGGGGTGGTGACGGGCAATTTGGGGCTGTTCACTGGCTATCTGGGGTTGCAACGGGCAATCTGGGGTGGTGACGGGAAATCTGGGGTGGTTGCGAGCATTCTGGGGTGGTTACAGGCAATTTGGGGTAGTTACAGCCAATCTGTGGTGGTTATGGGCTGTCTGGAATGGTTATGGGCTATGTGGGGGGATACGGGCAATCTGGGGAGATTACGGGCAATCTGGGGAGATTACGGGCAATCTGGGGTAGTGACAGGCAATCTGGGGTAGTGACAGGCAATCTGGGGTGGTGACAGGCAATCTGGGGTGGTGACGGGCAATCTGGGGTGGTGACAGGCAATCTGGGGTGGTGACAGGCAATCTGGGGTGGTGACGGGCAATCTGGGGTGGTTATGGGCTGTCTGGGATGGTTATGGGCTATCTGGGGTGGATAAGGGCAATCTGGGGTGGATACGGGCAATCTGGGGAGATTAGGAACAATCTGGGGAGATCTGGGGGTGTTTACTGGCTGTATGGGGTGGTGATGGGCAATCTGGGGGTGTTCACTGACTATCTGGGGTTGCGACGGGCAATCTGGGGTTGCGACGGGCAATCTGGGGTTGCGACGGGCAATCTGGGGTGGTGACGGGCAATCTGGGGTGGTGACAGGCAATTTGGGGTAGTTACGGGCAATCTGGGGTGGTTATGGGCTGTCTGGAATGGTTATGGGCTATCTGGGAGGGATACGGGCAATCTGGGGAGATTACGGGCAATCTGGGGTGGTTACAGGCAATCTGGGGTGGTTACGGGCAATCTGGGGTGGTTATGGGCTGTCTGGGATGGTTATGGGCTGTCTGGGATGGTTATGGGCTGTCTGGGATGGTTATGGGCTGTCTGGGATGGTTATGGGCTGTCTGGGGTGGATAAGGGCAATCTGGGGTGGATACGGGCAATCTGGGGAGATTAGGAACAATCTGGGGAGATTACAGGCAATCTAGGGTGGTTACAGGCAATCTGGGGTGGTTACAGGCAATCTGGGCAATCAAATGAATGGGACATAGTAGCAATACCACCCACAAACTGTGAACAACAGTGGTTCTGTTTTTAAAAGAAAGCTGTCATGCTTTTTAAAATCTGTCCAATCCCTTTAATACATGCAGTGCAATTTAACCCCATTTGGTGCTCCTTGAGCAACACATTATTCCTCCAGGCAAAACAACTTGAAGCAATTAGGGGTAGCCAGTCTCTCTGGTACTATTTGGCAGAAGTCATAGTTGAGACTGTGTTTGAAGGCTGTTACTGAGTCACCAAAGTCCGTGGATATTTTACTATTTTATATAGTGGACCCACAAAATATAATATTACTGGGCTCCCCCAAAATAATAGTAAGTGAAGGTTAAAGGGGAACTATCAGCAGGTTAGACAAATTTAACCTGCTGATAGCCACCTATTACGCACAGGGCACAGAAAAGGAAGGTATGTGTCTTACGTTCCTCTTTGGCACCGTTCCTATGCAGTTAGCAGTGTAATCCTCATCATGTATCATGTATGGTTCACACATTGTAGCGCCTCCTTCATCTGGCATCCAAAGGCACAACTCATCCTGGAATTTCCATCTTATAATGTTATCCTTCTTCACAGGTGCGGCAGCATACTAAAGGCCAAATTACATGGAGTGATAATCGGATATATTAGGCTGTTTCGGCCAATTATCGCTCCGTGTAATAGAAAGCAATGCGTGGCTGATGATTGTAGTATAAAATAATTATTTATTTACCTTACTACGTTTCCTGGGGTCCTCCTGCCTTCCCTGGTCTCTGCACTGACAGGCAGCTCAGCCAATCACTGGTCGAGACAGGACCACAGCCAGTGATTGGCTGAGCGGCCTGTCAGTGCTGACACCGAAACAGAATGCAGAGCTGCAGCTGCAGAGACTGGGGATGACCAGAGGACACTGGGGAACGCGGTAACTTAAGTAAATACTTCATTATTTTACACTAAAGACAAGGGCAACACGGACATCGCCTACAACATCAGTTGACCCCTGGCACCATCACCAATCTGAACAGAGGTGGAGTGACCCCCAGAATAAGTGCACTGTAAATGCATGGTTAGCGTCGCATTCACTGCATTCTGAACACTTATAAGCACTGAGCTTGTCAAGGCTCAGAGGCCCCATTAAGAATGACTGGAGGACTGGCTGTGCATGCAGGGTGCGCTTCATTCATTCCGGCAACAATTTTCTCCCCATTCTTGGGATCAGTGGGGGTCCCAGTGGTCAGGCCACCAGCCATCAGTTTGTTTCTCCCTATCCCGTAGATGACATGCTGAGGTGGGAATCTTTAAAGACCAGTATTGTCACACAGAGAGGTGTAGCTACAAGGCAGCCATTCAGTACATGCACCTTATTAATGTTTAAAAAAATTGTAACCAAAGCAAATGAAACATGCCTAAAGCTCACGTTTTTAAATATATGAGCCAATAATAAATAGTGCCATTGTTGTTAGCAACTCAAACAACGTTTATCAGAATCTTTGATAAGAGGTTCTCCCAACCTCTTATTTCTTCAGGCCAGTTACAAGATACCATTGCATAACCGCTTAGCTGAGAAAGCTGGGACTGTTACTGACATATTTCTTAGGACAAAAAAATATGTAAATTTACTGTTAAAGTCTTATGTGACTACAGTGAGGTCATGTACATAGTTTAGTTATTCGTATTTAGAATATTGGCATATGGAAAGGGATTGCATTCATAAAAGCTGCAGCAGCGTATTAGGCTGGTTTCACGCTACGTTTTTGCAATTCTTTTTTTCATCTGTTTTTACAAAAAAACAGATGAAAAAATGGATACATTTGTCCGCATCTGTTTTATTAAAAAAAAGTATCAAAATGTACACAGAAATTTGGTCGCCTATGTTTTTGTGTATGTCTAAAAAAATAGATGTGTTTTGATCCTTTCTTTAGAATGGTAGTCAATAGAAAATGAATTACAACGAATGCACACAAATGTATTTGTTTTTCCATCATTTTTTTTGTAAAAATGGATGAAAAAAATCTAATTGCAGAAACGTAGTGTGAACCTAGCCTTAGACTGAATAGAAACAAGTCATCTTCCAGTGCAAGTGCCCACTGCTCCCCTGGATTTGGGTATGTTGCAGTACTGTGCAATAATAGAAGGCCCTATTCTTCTTTCTGTGTGGCCACATTGTACAAAAAAGTAGTTGTACAATGTGACCATACAAAAAGGAGAATGAGCCTGTTCGTTCTTTGGATGGACGGCGGAATCTGCTCAACCACAGAATGGAGTGTATGGCACGGGCAAAAATGAGCACGGCCGCGAGCAGGGGGTGAGCTGCGGTATCTGCAATACATAAGATCTTCAATCAGTCAGCAGAATGCTCTATAACAATTTGTTTTTAAAAGAATTATACAAGAAAGAAAATAAGAGATTACGCTGGTAGGGAACAGGGAGTCTCAGTAGTAGGAGTTGTCTCGTCAACTGTCCCAGGCAAGTCACCCGTATGGATGAACCACCATGCAAGCAAAAGCTGATTCTGCTGATTGGTGGCTGTCCGAACCCCAAAAGATATAGGTATTCATTGGTCTATACCTTCTCTTAGGGTGCATGCACACTATGGAATCCATGCATATGACCGGCGGCAGATTCCGTTGCTCGCACCCCCACGCGGCGGCACGCATCTTCGCCCGTGCCATAGACACTATTCTATGCACGGGCGGATTCCGCATTCCGCAGAAAGTACTGGCATGTTAATTCTTTCGGCAGAATGCACAATCTGCCCGTGCATAGAATAGTGTCTATGGCACGGGCGGAGATGCGCACACCGTCGCGTGTGGGTACGAGCGACGGAATCCGCCGAAGGTCATACTGTACTGTAGTGTGCACTCACCCTTAGGCTATGTTCACACAACGTATTTTTTCGTATTTCTACAGCCGTTGTTGCCCACTGCAACAACGGGCATAGTTAATACAAGAAAATATGTTGGCCGGGTGTCTATGGGTTCCCGACAGGAGCGTATACACATAGTATACGCTCCGGCCGGGACCCCTAGCGGCGCCGCAAACAACTGACATGCTAGTTTTCTGCGGACGCTATTTAGTGAATAACAGCCATAGAAAACCATATCAGTGCACACTATGAAGCGAGCGGCTGCAAGCTTCATAGAGTGCAGTGGGGAGTTCTGATGCGGGCGCGCACGGATGCGCCCGCATCAGAACTCTGCGGGCCAAAAGATCATAAGGCTGGTACTGGATGATCTTTTCAGAGACCGACGGCTCCCTGATCCGGCCGGGTCACAGAACGGCCGGTCTCTTGCGCCATGTGAACATGGCCTAAGTCATCAAAATAACAATACTGTCAAAGTCAGGCCTGCTTCTGCCATGAGGCGGAATGAGCCTTCCGCCTCAGGCGGCAGAATTTGCGGTCCGGCAGGGGGCAGCATTATGTCCCCCCTGCTGTCATTTTTGTTAAGTATCACTTAACAAAAATGACAGTGGCCGCTCACCTGTCCCGTCGCCCGCGCTCTCCACATCCCGTCAGGTCTCGCGATGTCACCCTGCAGCTGTCACGGACCTCCAGGCTGTGGTGAGGGGACCGCCCCGTGCGACCCGATCACCCCACTCACTCACCACAGCCTGGAGGTCCGTGACAGCTGCAGGGTGACATCGCGGGACCTGACGGGATGTGGAGACAGCAGAGATCGCGGGCCGGCTGCGGTGTGGGACAGGTGAGTAGATGGCTGCTGCTGCGGCGGCGGCGGGGGGTCCGGGGGGATGCCGGCTATCACTCGGGGCGGCCGCCTGAGGTTTGCCTCAGGCGGCAGAAACCCTTGAATCAGCCCTGGTCAAAGTTAATGCTACAGAACCCAGGACAATATCTTCTTAAAGTGTCACTGTCATTTCATCTTTTTTGCAGAAATCAATAGTCCAGGCGATTTTAAGAAACGTTGCAATTTGGTTTATTAGGCATATCTGCATTCAAAAAGCCTTTTCCCAGCCCCCCCCCCCTCCTCTCTCTCATTCAGTGCTCATTATCAGGAAATCTCGACTCTTTTACATCTGACTTGCCCCTGTCTGTTCTATGGAGAGGGGAGGAGGAAGGAGGGAGATTAGTCGCTAGCAGAGAACAGAGAACAAAGGATTACACAGTGGGAGCTGCATGAAAGCGGTATTCAGAGGTCAGAGAGGTTAGTGCTGACTGTCAGAGGAGATAGCCCGGTGATGTAGCTGTAAATTAAAATTGGCTAATAAACCCAATTACAGTTTGTTAAAATCGCCTGCACTGTTGATTTCTTTCAAAAAATTTTTTAATGACAGTGACACTTAAAAAAAAAAAAAAGATCTAACACCAGATAGACCTCTTTATATAAAGATGAGCACACCTTTTATATCTGTGTGACAGACACTTGTTGGGCTGACATCTATTCCTCCCTACATAACCATGCACTCTCAGCTTGGCACGTGTTCTCACTGGGGAGAGGATCGGTCATGCTGACATCCTGCTCTCTCCCAACATCTGCCATTGGGACATCCCCACATATTAGAGACCTGCAGCAAGCAGTTAGAGGTTTACATTACTCAGAGGGTATGCTACCTTTCACCCACTACAGATTAGTTCTTAGTATGTTGTACTGAGGATTTGTTTTCCCATATCAGCTCGCTGCAGAAAACAATTGAATGGTTGTTTATCTGGATTTCCTGTTCAAACATGAAAATCCCATCCATGGCCTCTCATAAAGCTAGCAAAGCAGTAAAGAAAGGAAAAATATCAAACTACTGTACATGCAGTGAGAGCATAGATAGTCCAATAAAAAATATATAGAATTACACAATGGACCAGGCCTGATATATGAAACCTCCAATGAAGCACCTAGTCTGCAGTAACTGGCATAGTGACAACCAGAACAGAACCTTGTGCTACAGCTTGGCTTTGCTCAGCCAGGTTCCCTAGAATAGGGAGAACTGCAGTCCCAGCCACTCATATGGACACCATTATGCTGCAGCGAGGAGGCCAAAACCTGTTTGCTTTGCTGATTAATGGGGCTCAAGAGGATATGATTCCTACCGATCCGTGTAAGGCCCAGGAACATCACAGATGGACTAGTGATAAATTCAATACTTTCAATATACTACACACGCAAATCTGATTCTGCACATAGCTTCTGAGTGTCTTTCATTGTTTAACTTTTTTGACGTTGTGAACTTTTGGATCTAATCCCAGTTTTAAATTGAAAAACAAACCACACATTGCTTGATAGAATTGACCAGCCGTGTTGGAAAGTTTTGGCTAGATGTTATCACACTCGTAGTTGGAGCACTGGGGCACAGGCAGGAAAGGGCAAACCACAAACTGTTCCCAGAGACTTGGATTATGTCTTAAAACTGTAAAGCATTAAGATATTTCTCCTAGCACTTTTGCAGTAAACAATGCATCTTGTTTAAAATGATCTGGTTATGGGGGAAAGACTAAACGTGTGTCCACCTGGACTTAGTTCATTAGGTTAATGAGCACATTACTACACACTATGTACACTAGGTGGTGCTATACTTTGCAAGTCAAGGGCATAAACCTTCACTGGATCATACTCATTTAATCCGTTTAAAACCAAAATGTTTTTATTACATGGTGCATATTTGCATAAGCATATGGAAGGGATGTCCCCATAAGACCCACGTACATGCTCTCTGTGCCTGATGTGCAGCTAACATGGTACTGCAGGCGACGGAGCCAACACCAATTACAATCAAGGAGCCATGAATGCCTTTCATAAGTACATGCATCGACTTTTCTTTAAAATGCCAATCAAAGATGCCCCATAAACCACACGCATGCTAACTACCCCCTACATACAATGTCCAGCATTCACACTGCACAGTAGACCCTATATCTGACAGTAGTACTTCTAATGGACCCTGAAGCTGGCTCCCATACTTCCAGTCCTGAGGACTTTTACTAGCTGTAGACTTTGGGGGAGATTTATCAAACATGGTGTAAAGTGAAACTGGCTCAGTTGCCCCTAGCAACCAATCAGATTCCACCTTTCATTTTCCAAAGAGTCTGTGAGGAATGAAAGGTGGAATCTGATTGGTTGCTAGGGGTAACTGAGCCAGTTTCACTTTACATCATGTTTGATAAATCTCCCCCTTTATGTTTTCTGTTTCTTTAAAAAGACCTATCTGATTGTATCGCAACCTTCCTGTGCGGTTTTTGCTTATCTGCATTATGCAGGCTTAGCAATAGTTTCTGTCTGTTAGAGATAGAATGTATAACGGCTTGTGACAAACAGCTAACGTATCAGTATAGGATGACGAGTCTGCCAGTGAAAAGTGACACCAAAACAGTTCTCACTATTAGTTAAGGGAGGTCCGGTGCAATCAGGCTCGCTATTTTGCTAGTGATGTATATATTATAGGCTTCTAAATTTACAAAACCTTAAATAAAACGCTAGCAGAGTATAAATTTGATGTTTGCTACATAGACGACACCTGTACAGGTAGCCATGTACAGACTGACTCTGTACATAGACCTGAATGCATAATTCTATGGTATCATGTCCATACCCCTTTATTGATAAAAAGGTGACCTGCAATGGAAACATAAGAAAAAACTCTAAAACAAAGTTATACAAATTCTTACAAGGAGCTTCAGACCTGTCAAATAATATAAAATATCTCAAAGAGCATGCTGCCACCTTGAGGTTAACAGGTAAAGTGTCTGAAAGCTCATATTAGGGACGTGAAAAAAATTGTAAGAAACAGTAAAATGCTAAACATGTAACAAATAATGTAACAGATGCAATCTAATCTGGGGCGATAACAGTATTCTATACTATTTATACAATAAATAGTGACAGGAGGTTGTCACAGTCCCGTCCCATCCCTTCTATCATTAATACAAGTCCAAGGGGGGAATTTATCAAGGACTTTGCGCCTATTTTTACGTAAATAATTGGATTTTTCACTCAGGTTCTATTTATGAACCAGCATTCGACGGGCGGATATTTTTTACATGCAACTTTTTTTTTAATCTGCCAGTTTTGAGTATTCACCCAAAAGTTTGGATAATCCGGGATTAGTGCCCAATTTATCATTTGCGACTTTTAAAAAAGTCGCACAAACAGGTGCAGGCCTACGTCTGGTCAGTATCAGATGAATATGCTTGCGCAATTTTAGCATTTTTGCACCTTTTTCTGTGCCTTTTTACTTAGATACATTAATTATGGCAGTGCTACATTTTATAAATCAGTCACAAAATATTGGACCAAAATATACACCAATCCCCATTAGAATAGTCCCACATATTAGACTCCTAAGTAAATGTCCCTCCAAGTCCTCAAAAATCTGAGTGCTTCCACAAATGTAACATAATGCCCTCGGTGCACCGATCCGCCCGCCCTGTTCATAAATATTTAGGCAATGCTCTGTAGTGACATCACTATAGTCACAGGACAGGACATATTTCTGGCCTTTGTTAGGTGACTGGAGGCCTACTGATATATAAAAAACAGATATTAAATGCCAACACTGCCTTAGAACTTCCATAGAGGTACTGGCATATATATTCTTTTCTTTACACTTGCCAATGAACAGATTCTAGTTATGATTGGTGTCTCAACTAAACAGAAATACATAGAAAAGACAAGACAAACAATATATCAAGTACAAGCACAATGTATGTTTGCCATATGATTGAAGAAAAAAATAATCTGTAACTAAATGAGATAAACAAATAATCAGAAATGTAAAACTTTGGAAAAATCCAAATCATCTTATAAGAGACATAATATCCTGTGGTTAAGAAAAGCGGATACAATTGCTCGGGACCTACCTTTTACTTTCAGAGACTGCATTGTCTAAATGCTGGAAGATATGCTGGAACAGGTTACAGCTGGATCGACTGTTGATATCAAATCCATAGCCCCGCTTCCAATATTGTTTCAGGTCATTGAGGTATTCCAAGACCTAGAGTAGATGTGAATAAATATACTATTCATAGGACCATTCCTTATTAAGCAATTTAACTTACTATACAGGAATCACTTAATCACAGCAATTTTTATTTATAAAAGAGGTATGTATTTCAGAATTTAAGAACTTTTTCCATGTGTTCCATTTGCAAATTTCCATTAAAACACACAAAGACGAAAGTAACTTTATATTTCCTATGGTTAGGATTCACTTAGCATGCAAATGTTGATGGAAAATACTGATGAAATCTGCAATCTGTGTGAATGAGGCCTTATGCATATTAAAGGACTTGTTGGCTTTTCTAACTCCTGTCAATCAGCTATTGTTGCTGGTGAAAGGGGAAATACAGCTATTCAAATGAATTACCTGGCTGGGGAACTAATCATACTGAGTGTTTTTCTACTCTAGTTCATAGTCAGGGGCTTCAAAGAATGGGAAACCTAACAAAGTCTAAATGTCCTAATGGAGATTATTCTTCAAGAATAAACTGACATTGGTAACCTGTCCCAGTCAGTCTTTTATATTTAGCTAAAACTGTGCCTCTTTTCCTTTACAGTCACTTTTTATATAGGACATGTTTCAGTGGAGGCTCAATTTTACACATTTAGGCTATGTTCACACTGTGTATAAATCCGTCCGTAGTGCGAACCGCGAATATACGCACGTAGTTTTGAGGTTGATGCGTTCGCTTGAAAGTATACGATATACGCCCGCACAGTGCACACTACGTATGAGCTTACGGCCGGATCGTATACAACGCCGTGAAAAATGAACAAGACCATTGTTTGAGGACGGAAATGTTGAAACTCACGGCTGTGGATTTCCATGCGGTCCCGTACGAAGTACTTATTTCAGCCAAATTGAACTTGATTTTTCGATCCAAAAGGTTCTGTGTGGTTTACGGGGCTGGGGGAAGATTTCCAAGTAAATGACCTGCCTCAGATCGCTTCGAATCAAGCTAGGGAAGCATAACTGTACTACGGGCGTATGTTCGCGGTTCGTACGCATCCGGCCGCATGTCTATTTTTCCCAAGCCCGTAGTTTCAGCTGCACATGTACGGCGGCGTACAAACTACGGACGGAATCATACGCAGTGTGAACATAGCCTGAGTCTCCATAGGGTCATGGTCATTCTTCTTACTGCCAATTTCACCTGTAACAGGGAAAGATATAATAGCCCTGTTGCTTGTCACTGCAACACTCTCTGCAGAGCTAATATGACTCCACTAGGAGCCGGTAATTCCTGCAACTGCACACAAGATGATACTTTTTGGGGGAATTTAACCCTTTGAGGACCAGGCCCAAAATGACCCAATGGACCGCGCAAATTTTGATCTTAGTGCTTTCGTTTTTCCCTCCTCCCCTTCTAAGAGCTCTAGCACTCTCAGTTTTCTATCTACAAGCCATGTAAGTGCTTGATTTTTACAGGAATAGTTGTACTTTGTAATGGCGTCATTCATTTTACCATAACATGTATGATGGAATTCCAAATATATTATTTATGAAGATATAAATAGGTGAAATCGTAAGAAAGAATGCAATATGGTAACGTTTGGGGGGTTCCTGTGTCTACGTAATGCACTATATGGTAACAGTGACATGATACTATTATTCTATAGGTCAGCCCGAACACAACCATATGCAGGTTACACAGATTCTCTAATGTTATATATTTTTTTTTTATGAAATCCTTTTTTTTGGCAATTAAATATTAATAAAATGGGCCTATTGTGACGCTTATAACGGTTTTATTTTTTCACCTACGGGGCTGTATGGGGTGTCATTTTTTCCGCCATGATCTCTAGTTTTTATTAATACCATATTTGTGAAGATCGGACGTTTTGATCACTTTTATTGATTTTTTTTTAATATATAATGTAACATAAAATCGGTAATCTGCGCACTTTTTCCCCTTTTTTCGTGTACGCTGTTTACCGGTCGCAATGACCCTTGTTATATTTTAATAGATCGGACAATTACGCACGCTACGGTATATTATATGTTTATCTATTTATTCATTTTTATATGTTTTATTTATATAATGGGAAAGGGGGGTGATTTAGACTTTTATTGGGGGAGGGGTTTTGGGGTAGTGTGTTAGTGTTTTGAACTTTTTTTTTTTTTTTACACTTTTGAAGTCCCTTTGGGGGACTTCTACATACATTTGTTTGATTTCTTCACTGATCATTGCTATGCCATAGGCATAGCATTGATCAGTGTTCTCGGCGATCTGCTCATTGAGCCTGCCTGTGCAGGCTCAGTGTAGCAGATCGCCGATCGGACCGCACGGAGGCAGGTAAGAGACCTCCGACAGTCCGTTTCAACGATCGGGACCCCCGCAGTCACACTACGGGGTCCCGATCGGTAAGTGACAGGGGACTCCCCCTGTCACTTACACTTAAACGCCGCGGTCGCTGCAGCGTGTCATTACCGGTGAGGTCCCGGCTGCTGATTGCAGCCGGCCCCCACCTGCTATGAAGCGCACTCCGCTCCGGAGCGCGCTTCATAGCGGGAAAAACACCCAGGACGTAAGGTTACGTCATGGGTCGTCTGGGGACAGACTTCCATGACGTAACCCTACGTCCAGGGTCGTCTAGGGGTTAATGCGCATTAGAACTTTTTTTTTTTTTTTTTTTTTTTTACAATTTTTCACTTTTTGCACATTTTGTACAGAGATATAGAGTACTGATCCGTTTGTTTTGAATAATATGTGGACCAGTCTTATGTTTTAAAATGTTTGGCAGTCTTCGAGGGGTTAAAGGGGTATTCCCATCTGGGCTGAAAGCAATTTATAGAAAAAAAATATACTAGTGCTCATAGACTGCGCCACTTATACATAACTGCAAATGTAACCATATTTTTACACCACGTAACTTACTCCACTGTAGTGGAGAGGCTGTATGAACAAACCTTTCCCCCTCCCGGTCACTCGAAACCCCTTAAGCCATGAATCTGAATCCAAACTTTTTCCAAAGCATGCTTATTCATCAATCAAGAATATTATTGCGGCAACGCATTTCGGTGGGTTTTCTCCCACCTTACTCCATTATCTCAGCTTGGGGTTTAAATGCCTATACCCACAATGAAAACAGGAATGCATTCTCTCTGAGTGCCAAACTGTGGGCAATTGCATCCCTGTTTTTAGGATCCCTGGGGATCTGGGCAGTCAGAACACCACTGATTGGCTTGTTATTTCCTATCCAAAGGATAGGGGATAAAACGCCCAGATGGGAATACCCCTTTAGGCCATGTTCACACAACGTATGTTTTGCATAAATCACGGCCGTTGTTGCAATTTGCAACAACGACCGTGATTTATACAAAATATATGTTGTATTGGAATGAATGTAATCTTGGACGGAGCGTATACACATAGTATAAGCTTCGGGTGGGATTCCATTCGGCGCATGAAAAACTGACATGTCAGTTTTCTGCGGCCGCCATTCATTGAATAGTGGCCCCACAGAACATGTCAGTTCACACAATTCACTCAGTCTTAAGCTGAGCGCATGCGCTGAAACTTACTTTAGCATCTTCCTCATCAAACAGCCTGCACCAAGGTGAGTTAACAATATTGTTGATGGCCAGTTCAAATGAACAGGTAAAGAATGCCACTTGTATTAAATCTGCAATGGAAAGAGAAATACAATCAATGTTGTGATGATTACAGGTCAGCTAAAAGCACACCAAGATGCAGTTTTATCTGTCATTTTACAAGAACCGAAACAGCCCTGAAGCCATAACGTTCTGTCCGGTAAATCCTTAACAGCAATAGAAAAACATGGCCACTTTCCTCCAGAGACAGCAGCACTCTTGTCTCCAGTTTGGGTGGGGTTTTGCAACTCCATTGAAGTGAATGAAGCTTATTTGCAAACCACACCTGAACTGGAGACAAGAGTTGTGTTGTCCCTGGAAGAAAAAGGCCATGTTTTTCTAATGCTGCATAACCCCTTTAAGAGGCATGGCAGAGAACTCTTCATCAGGTGCTTAATTTCCCTACAGCGCCCCTGCAGGTGATTCAGACAGGTACTACTGAATCAATGGGCAATCCCCTCTAGAGATAGAGAGGCACACACACTTTATAACTGCTTTCTGAGCCCAACACCCCTACCCTCCACCCCTCTGCTAACTCAGAACTTCCTGTTAGAGTATTTGAAAATGGGCTATATCTGGATTTATTCTGACGTTTTGGTCTACAGTTATACACAACAGTAAATGGAATGGCCAGTTACTTTGCATTTCCCCCTGTATTCTTACTTACCTGCATTTAGCTTATCCTCTGGGATGCTTAGGAGGTTAGAAATTTTCTGCAGAACTCTCTTCATTTCTGGACCTTCCTTAAACTTGTCCACTTCACGTGTTGCTGTGTCATTCTCTTCTACTTGGGCCACAAACTTCTCACAGTGATCAAAGAAACGCATTAAAGTGTCATTGACCACAGGGGCTCTGCACGAGTCATCTGCTCAGAGACATAAATGGAGGCATCCCACTGCTTTACGAAGTAATCACTAGTAATGTTAAGTAATCAAGTACAAAGCCATTTATGAAGAATTCACCAATAAGTAGCTGTATAGGAACAGTATTGTTCTCTAGTAACCCTCATAAAAGCAGGGTCATATTTCACATTAACTTTTATTTATTTTTATCATTTAAAGGAGCAGTCTTACCATATTACAAGGATATGACATCACTTTATGATCTGTACGATCATAGTTTACTGTTCTAGTTTACTGCTGCATCCTCTTCTATGAGTTCCCCCCAAAGCCATGGTCGCTGCCACCCGGCTGTGTGGGGATATGACCTCATTGATGAGAACATAGCTGCATTCCTGCAAAGTGGCTGGCTGGGAATAACCTGAGAAGGGGATGCCGCTTAGCAGTACCATTGAGTATACACACTATGGAAATACTCTAGAGAAGCAGCACTTCTTCTTTAGCGTACTCAGGGTCAGTACAGATGAGAGAAGAAACCAACATAGCTATATGAAAAGATAGGGGGTATTTTATAGCTAATAAGCAGCAGTTTGACTTACTTTCCAATTCTTCTTCAGTCGGTAGAGGGAGTCTGAGGTAAGTGTGTGCCAGTCCATTGATAAAAGCTTTTGTGCTGTCAACACATCGATGCTTAGAACTGGTGGTAAAAGACATTTTACATTTAAGGAGTTTGTCAGAAGTGAACAGGGAAGGGAAGAGAGAGGCCAGTCTATATGCCAGGTTCTTCATGTCCACCTCTCCCTTCTTCACCAGTTGCCCATCCATCCAGTCTTCATACCACATGTTCCAGCTCTGCAGCTCCTTCACCAGCTCAGAGTTGCTTGTACTTTCTTCAATT
Organism: Dendropsophus ebraccatus; assembly: GCF_027789765.1. Classification (NCBI taxonomy): domain Eukaryota; kingdom Metazoa; phylum Chordata; class Amphibia; order Anura; family Hylidae; genus Dendropsophus; species Dendropsophus ebraccatus. Next base: position 38,425 of record NW_027210152.1, on the reverse strand, counting down.
AGGTTATACATTTTCTTTAGCTTCTTTATTTGTTTTTTGGTAGGGTACCGTGTCCCATGCCTAATGACAGAGACTATTTGGAGAGGAGTGCAAGTATTTGGCAGAAGATCCTGTTTCCTTGTAACCAACAGGGGGTTTGCCAGGAGAAAAGGATTGACTTCTTCATATCTGGTCTTGGTTCCAAAGTAAGAGGCTAATTTTGGTGACTCATTGATGACGGCCTCCAGCCCTCCAGCACTGCAGAAGCATGTCATTGAGATTAGGAGGATCTGGGTGGCTTTGGGGGCACATTTTCTATATGTGTAGAGTACAGATATCATGGTGGGAAAAGGATGCTACTGGAGAGGGAAAAGGTTTGTTATGCCTTCACAGCCACAGAACAGGAGCTCGACCCATTTATGGATACTTCTACAAATGATAAAAAAGAGGACATCGATTAAATATCAACATTAATGCACCAGGTAAGATCAGCTTTTTAACACAATAGGAGACAACTACCTCTGCCCTGCATTCTCTAGATCAGTAGAAAGGACATCTGTCCTTTTATCAGGAATGGCCCATTATGGAAGCTCAGATCCCCACCAATCTGCTAGTTCCCCCCTATTCTGTGGCGAGGGAAATAACTGCCTATAATAAGAATACCCCTTTAAGTAAATGAGTCTTGACTTCTTCCACTCTGTAAAGGGTGACGGATGGCATGGAGATATTCAAGCTGCTTGATGTCCATTTCTGTCCAGGAAGCAGATTTAGCTGTTCACTAGAGATGAGTGAACCGGGTTCGGGTTCGAGTCGATCCGAACCCGAACGTTCGGTATTTGATTAGCTGGGGCTGCTGAACTTGGATAAAGCTCTAAGGTTGTCTGGAAAACATGGATACAGCCAATGACTATATCCATGTTTTCCACATAGCCTTAGGGCTTTATCCAACTTCAGCAGCCACCGCTAATCAAATGCCGAACGATCGGGTTCGGATCGACTCAAGCATGCTCGAGGTTCGCTCATCTCTACTGTTCATCTGTTATTTTTCTTTTCTATGACCCTATCGTATTCATCCCCAACTTGGCCCTTGGAGCCCCCTAGGTATGTGCACAGTTGGTAAAGCCCCTGCTTTTATTTACTTGTACAGAGATGCCACATTGAGCCACCTCTTCCCTCAGGCTGAATAGTTGGCTTCCTAGTCTTAGACAGATTCCACTGAGCCCCCCAAAATAGGCCCCTCGGCTGAGGGAATGTGTCCTGAGTTGGTGAGTGTGGAGGCTGAAGCAGCAGAGCTGGATGTGACAGCAGTTCCCCCAGCACCATTCCTCCATCTCAGTTATATAATGCATTTGTAGGGCAGTGAGTGGCACTCTAAATAAACAGCAGATAATTAAACAGTCCCACCTATAACAAGTTCAGCAACTTTTCACTAATGAGTATGACCGCCTCTACCTAATGTGGAACAAGTGACAATATCCAGAGCAGCCACGCTGAGGGTAGGCGGGACGTTTGAGCACCAAACCGCTAAGTACCCCCTGACTAATAACATGCAGGGGAACTGCTGCTCCAGTATCCCTCAACAGTGAAGTCACGCTGTAAAACCAGTCAGGCTGCATGACATACAAAGTAGGTTAGCTCCCAGCACATCCACACAAGTCCATGCAGATGTCCTCATAGGATGTGAACCCAGCACTCCAGCACTGCAGGGCAACAATGCGGACCTATAGTGGTTAACAATGTTACCCTGCAATGCTGGAGTGCTGGGGTCAAATGATGACAAGCGCTGTACAGCACTGCAGAATAGGTTAGCAACAGAAAAACAAAGGGATTATTATTATTATTTACATTGTTAGGGTCCTTGGGTGTAAACATTGCCATGGAGTTAGTATAGATCCATACACAGCTGGAAAAAAAAATCCTGACAATCCTTATACATATGAAGTCTGATAGAACATGCCACATTTTATTTTTTATTTTTTGGCAAATTTGTGCATAAAGTGAAAGAAAGTCACTCTCTATACCACGTTCCCCAACCTGCGGCTCTCCAGCTGTTGCAAAACTACAACTCCCAGCATGCTTTGAGTTGTAGTTTTCCAACTGCAGGAGAGCCACAGGTTGGGGAACACTGCTCTATGCCTCCAGTCCTAAATATGAAGGAGCCGCTGTAATAGAGCAGCAGCGCCTGCACAGCGACACTAAGGGGGGTTAGAGCTATAATCTGAGGGGCGCAGTGTACGCCACAGGAATCACCCCACTTTTCATTGTTTTATAGTTGGGAGATAATTGTAGGATAGTTACCTAAAAACAATTTTATTTATATATATATAAAACTATATAGAGAATACCATCTATAATACTTATCATTGAGAAGGAAATGTAAATATGTATGAAGATAAAAGCCACAGGAATGACATAGCTGGAGCATGCTGGGAATCATACAACTCTGACCAGCTACAAATGAAGCAACAATAAGAATGTAATAATAACCCACAGCTCCCTACTAAATACTTACAACCTACTCAATAACAACAACAACTCGCAGTCTCATACAGAGAGCACACAAGCCACTCACCGGCCGGATTCTACAGCTTCTATGACAGCTCTGCAACTTTCTATGGAAAGCACGCGCTCATGCGCACATGCAGCGCAACTTCGGCTTCACATACAGAGCATGCGCGGTTTGATTCCGAGCGCTTACGCTTGCGCTCGTCCTTCAGTGTACATGCGCACAGTCAAGACTTGTGGGAACCTTTTCGCTTTGCTCTGTTTCCGTACGAACGGTGTTTACTGATGGACACTATGGTGCAAGGGTGAATTAGGGTCGGAGGGAACATGGAGTGTGATTTTTGCTTTGAGGATTCTGTGTTTTCGGAAACCCGGGAGCGTACGGGTCAGAGAGGGCTGACATATACCGCTAAGAAGTGCGAGCCGCAGGTATTGGCTGTGAGCAGGGATATGTCCATCCTGGAGACATGGGCCACTAAGACTGTTTATTACTATTATTATTATTATTATTATTATTTATTTACTTCTTATGTCTCTTTTGTTTTTTTCTTTTCTCCTCAGTGGTTTATGGAAGATGTGAGCAGTGATGACTTGGCTGAAGTTCACACCATATGGAAGTTCAGAGCCGACTTCTCATACAGACAGGAGGAGTTTGAGGTATGGAAACAAGTATCTATCATTGGAGGAGGAATGAATCCACAGCCATGATATTCAGCTCTGGCCTGGAGAGGGATGAGCTGTCATGGTGGTTTTAGAGCACCCCTTCTATCATCATCAGAACTTTATTGACACTTGGCATAATAGGTGGTGGATGGGTAACTGTGATTCAGGTAATATTTAGAGATAGGCAAACCGGGCTCAGGTTCGAGTCGATTCGATCCCGAACGTTCGGTATTTGATTAGCTGGGGCTGCAGAACTTGGATAAAACTCTTAAAGGACACCTGTCACCCCCCGTGTCGGGGTGACAGGCTCCCGACCCCCTGTTAGATCCCCCTATACTTACGTGATCCCGCCGGGTCCCGCTTCCTGAGGTGTTCGGGTCACAGAGATTTCAGCGCCCGAAGCCCGGCGCGCGCTGACAGCAGAGTCATATGCCCATAGAGAATGAATGGGGAGTCCAATGCTCCGCCATTCTCTATGAGCATTGGACTCATCTCTCAGTGCGCGCTTCGGGCGCTGAAATCTCTGTGACCCGACCGCCTCAAAAAGCAGGACCCGGCGGGATCACGTAAGTATAGGGGGATCTAAGAGTGGTCGGGAGCCTGTTAAAGGCAAAAGGCAGACCGTCTTGTTTTTGCCTTTTTTTTTAAATGCACTTATTAAATGTATCAGATGTGTTCCTTACAAGTTTTAAAGGGTTATCCAGCCTTATAAATCTGGTGACCTATCCGCAGGATAAGCTCAGGGGCGGTCTTTGCCCCATGCAAAGTTATGTCTGCCCCCCCCCCCCTCGACACGCATTCCAAAACAATAAACCGCTGTGTGTTGCCCCCACTTCTTCTGGGATCACCCGTTCTCCTGTGTGCGGGACGTCACCTGGAAAATGTTGTCCTGGTGCGATACGGGGTCCTTCATATCCAGAAGCGCTGGGTCCGCTCCATGGCTGCTAAATATTAGGGCTCTATTACTGCTTCTGATATTTTCGGATCGTGCCACAAGCTACAGTAGCTCGGGCAGCGAGGGACCGGAAAAGGGGGTGCTGGTATAAAAGTTATCCCCGTACAGGTGGTAACCTTTATCCAGCAGTGGGAAGATCAGTTCCCGAACGATCTCACCACTAACTCCGAGGATGGGGGGGGGCATCTGGGGGCTGGATTCGGGTGTCCCTTCCTTCATACACTCTAAGGGTACGTGCACACTGCGGAATCGCGAAGGATAACCCTTTGTGCATTCCGCAGCTGGCACCTGTCGGCGGACTGATGCAGGCGCGCGTCTCCGCACATGTCATCTCCGCACCCTAAATCTGTAAGTGTACCCTGAGGTACGCTCACAGAGTTTGTAGAATTTCACGCCATACCGTCATCTCTAATTGGGACGGTACTGGCGGAAAAGACGTGTCTGGGGGGGCAGCGTACGCTACGCTACCCCCAGACACGTCACTGGATGATGAGGATGAGGATGAATGGAGAAAAAAAGGATCCCCCCCATTCATCCTCACTGGCTATTTCGGTGTCAGAGGCAATAAAGCTATGAATATTAGATTGGCAGGCGTCCAACCTCTTGCACAGTTATCTGTGTAAAGGGGCCGCAGTGCTTCTGTGAGTGTCGCAGTCTCTCCAGTGTTTACCAGCACTTGTACCTGTATTGCTCTTAGTAGAGGTGGTGTAAAGCACAGCAGTATTGTCCCATTCAAGTAGACTCGACGAAGCTGCTGTACCTTGCACTATTGCCACTAAAAGTAAATGGTGATTTAGTTAAAGGGGTTATTCAGTGCTACAAAAACATGCCCACTTTCTTCCAGAGACAGCCCCACTCTTGTCTCCAGTTTGTGTGAATGGAGCTTAATTGCAAACCGCACCTGAACTGGAAACAAGAGTCATGTTGTCTCTGAAAGAAAGTGGCCATTTTTTTGCAGCACTGGATAACCCCTTTAAGACCGCTGATAAACATTTAAGAGGCTGTTCTGCCTGTCTAATATTGATACGTTATCCTGAGAATAGGCCATGATTTTGATAAGGCCCCAGGCATTACAGTTGCCGTAATTAAGTTGCTGTAATTATTGGCCTATATTGTACTATGGCACTACATGTTTTGCACGATTGCATATTGATTGTATGTGAAGTTATAACCATTAATCCAAAAAAGGTCATTTCTCCTTTCCTTTTAGAAAGCATTTAATGAATACACTGGCTGCTATGCCCTTATACCCCCGGCTAACAATGCTATGAGAAGAGATGTCCTGGAAAGTCAGGCACGCTGTTTGATACGTTTGGGAAGACATAAAGAAGCTTTGGAGATTACAGAAATGCTGGTAATTTATATAAAAAAAAAAATAGAAACACATTAAAGGGTTATTCCATTCAGGTAAATACATGTTGAATAATCCCCCCCCCCTTCTCCTGAAGGCTAACAATTCATTCCATAGTTGTCATTACCTTTTTCTGCCTTCTTCCCCCAATTCTGAGCCTGCTGCTTTCTGCTGAAGACATCTGAAGATGTTTTGTCTCCTCCTCCCTTCTGAGAAGAGAGACAGTGAACAGCAGTTGTCTGTGTTTTCAGGACAAAGTAACAGACTCAGAACTGGGGGAAGGAGGCAGAAAATGACATGTATGGAATTAATTGTTAGTCTCAGAGAGGCCAATGATTTAGCATGTATTTTACCTGAGTAGAATACCCTTTAAAGTCAAAGCTATTTAATGTAAGCCACAATAAAAAGCTTCAAAAAAGCAGGCAGTATATTATTAATGGGGTTGTAAAAGCCTTTTTTATGTATAGCTTTGCTTTATTCAAGTCACTGTTGCTTTACTGCAATAACAAACACAGCCTGTAGCTAGTATTGGGTAAGGTTTCTGTAAGGCAGACCCTTTCACAACTTATCCCTTGTGGGATCTAGATAATATCAGGTCTTGTCTGATATATTATATACTGTGGATGTATTTCCAGTAACTGAAACCTGTAGCATTAAAGGCTGTATTGTACAATGTTATGAAATTGTCGGTGTAAGTACAAATATTTTTTTTTTTTTTTTTTTTTTAGGCAAAGGGGGTTAGTAACACAGATCACCTGACTGGGGCCTTACATCTTCAAGCAACTATTCACAACTATTTGGGGAATCTACAAGAAGAAGTGTCTTGTCTGCAGCAACTGATTTCTTTGCATCCTTTCAATTCACAGTTCTGGATTTCTCTGGCTGAATCTTACAAGAGACTTTTTCTTGCTACCACTAGTTGCAAGGAACCATCACAGAGCTCCAATAGATTCAGCCAACACTCTCAGGGATCACTGGGAACACAGCAATGTATAAATGATATTGCTAGAACAATAGACTCCTCTGTGACCAGAGATGACAACGTAGTATTCAGGCAACATGATGAAAGAGAGACTTCATCATTGACTACCTGCAAAAACAGAGAGCCGCTGTGGATGTGGTCGTGTGCCTCCTCTATTAGAGCCAGGTATATAGAGAAGCAACAAAATTACAATCTTTTAGTTCTAAACCTGTAAGAGCATATTGTGCACTTATTTTGAAGTAAGTTTTGTCCAACAACTGGGCTGTTACTTGTAGGGCGTGTAAAATAAATTACATGAGAGATGCTTGTTTAAGCAGTTTTTTTTATTCTTATACATCTTTTTTCCATACATCTTATCTATACTGAGAAACTGCATAAGCTTCCCTGCAGCACATTCTCTGCAACTAGCAACACCCAGACCAGCACGTAGGGAAAGGTTGTTTTAGTGCGGTATTATAAACTGAGAACAGTATATAGTCTGAACCCCAGATGCTTGGCAACCCTAAGGGTTCATTTACATAGAAAGATTATCTGACAGATTATCTGCCAAGGATTTGAAGCCAAAGCCAGGAATGGATTTGAAAATATAAGAATTCTCAGGCTTTTCTTTATAATCTGATCTCGGGCATTTGGGTTCGCAGAATGTTGCCGAACCCAAACAGTTTGACAGGACAGGCTCAACACTAGTTAAGATTGAGGCCAAGTAAATGGAAGCTCTATATAGCCTTTTTTCCATTTTCAACACAGTGCCAGATATGGGGTTTGCTATTTACAGATCATCTAAAATAAAATAATTTGAAATATATTTTTGCATACGTCTCCTTTAGTATTTTACTTTTATTTGTCTGTAAGGGTACAAACCCACTTGACGTATTTGCTGCGTGAATCAGTCTTAAAAATAAGCAGGCAAAACGCAGGTTGGCTTTGTACAATTGTTCTGTGTTAAAATACGCAATTGCGTATTTTTGAAGCGTGAAGCTACATGCGTTTTTCGCACAGGTTGTTAACAACTGATGCTTTGCTAACAACAAGCTTCACGCTTCAAAAATACGCAATTGCGTATTTTAACACAGAACAATTGTATAAAGCCAACCTGCGTTTTGCCTGCTTATTTTTAAGACTGATTCACGCAGCAAATACGTCAAGTGGGTTTGTACCCTAATGGTCCATTGAATTGAACTATGTCTTAAAGGAACATTCCAGGGTAAACCCACACCTCAGAGCATGACTTATTTCATACTTCAAAAGATAGAAGCCTTGCAATGTTCCTTAAGGCCTTGCACTAAGTATAACATTGTACATCAGTTATTCAGTACTCCTTTAAAGAACATTGTATTAATGGAAATCTATAGCTAGGTTTATGCTGCCCAGCAAGTGACAGAGAAGCTGATTACAGTAATATATTATGTACAATGTTTTATGCAGTATTTCTCCTGTTAGTGAAGACAGCAAGTATAGCACCACATTGCTTCTCCCTGTAGGCCACCAATAGCTGGTGGGTGGGTGTAGTTTGGTAGTTGTCACAGACTTCAGAGACCCAAGGCAAGGACATTTTAATTGGACCTTATTAGATTTTAGTTATTAAATGTCTGTTAGGCTGGGTTCACAAACAGTATATTTCAGGCAGTATTTGGTCCTCATCTCAGGTCCTCATTGCAACCAAAACCAGGAGTGGATTGAAAACACAGAAAGGCTATGTTCACACAATGTTAAAATTGAGTGGATGGCCGCCATATAACGGTTAATAACTGCCATTATTTCAATATAACCGCCGTTTAAAATAATAGCAAATATTTGCCATTAAAAGACGGCCATCCACTCAATTACAAAATTATGTGAACAGAGCCTTTCTGTGTTTTCAATCACTCCTGGTTTTGGTTGCAATGAGGACCTGACATGAGGACCAAATACTGCCTGAAATATACTGTGTGTGAACCCAGCCTTAGGCTGGGTTCACACTACGTATATTTCAGTTAGTATTGTGGTCCTCATATTGCAACCAAAACCAGGAGTGGATTGAAAACACAGAAAGGATCTGTTCACACAATGGTGAAATTGGGTGGATGGCCGCCATTTAATGGCACATATTACATATAACAGCATATTTTAAAACAACGGCTGTTATATTGAAATAATGGCAGTTATTTACCGTTATATGGCGGCCATCCACTCAATTTCACCATTGTGTGAACAGATCCTTTCTGTGTTTTTAATCCACTCCTGGTTTTGGTTGCAATATGAGGACCACAATACTGCCTGAAATATACGTAGTGTGAACCCAGCCCTTAAGATGTAAGTTATCATGCAGAAACTGAGCCGTGGTAGTGTTACTGCAAAACAGATCTCATCATTGATTGATATTTTCACAGGCTTCTCCTACAATTCATCCAGCCCCAGCATGCGTCATTTGTACTGGAAAAAAATCTGAAGACACAGGAGCAAATAGAAAAACAATTGGAAACATCTGGATTACTAGAAGAACATAAAATGCTCTTAGTGGAGGTAAGGTGTCCAAGCTTTATCCTCTCTGTTAGTATATAAAGGGGCTCATAACCACCAATGAGTTTGCGGCTTTCAAAAGTTTATCCTGTCTGCACAGTTTCTTCTTTTAAAGAGGTATTCTGATCAAAAAGATCATATTTTATCTTGAAGATAGGAAAATGGAGTTTGTAAAACACTCCTAAACTATTTCCTGTGCTGCCTCTTTGTTATTGTCTGCTGCCACTAGATACAGCCTCTAAGGGTACAAACACACACAGCGTATACACAGCAGTAAATACGCAGCGTATATGCCGTGTGTGTTTGTACCCTAAGGCTGGGTTCACACTACGTATATTTCAGTCAGTATTGTGGTCCTCATATTGCAACCAAAACCAGGAGTGGATTAAAAACACAGAAAGGCTCTGTTCACACAATGTTGAAATTGAGTGGATGGCCACCATTTAATGGCAAATATTTGCTGTTATTTTAAAACAACGGCTGTTATATTGAAATAATGGCAGTTATTTACTGTTATATGGCGGCCATCCACTCAATTTTAACATTGTGTGAACAGATCCTTTCTGTGTTTTTAATCCACTCCTGGTTTTGGTTGCAATATGAGGACCACAATACTGACTGAAATATACGTAGTGTGAACCCAGCCTAAGGCTGGGTTCACACTATGTATATTTGAGGCTGTATTTGGTCCTCATGTCAGGTCCTCATAGCAACCAAAACCAGGAGTGGATTGAAAACACAGAAAGGCTCTGTCCACACAATGTTGAAATTGAGTGGATGGCCGCCATATAACGGTAAATAACTTCCATTATTTCAATATAACAGCCGTTGATTTAAAATAACAGCAAATATTTGCCATTAAATGACGGCCATCCACTCAATTACAACATTATGTGAACAGAGCCTTTCTGTGTTTTCAATCCACTCCTTGTTTTGGTTGCTATACAGCCTCAAACATACGTAGTGTGAACATAGCCTAAAGGTGTATATATCTGGTGGGGGAGCATGCATAGGTAATCTGTCCCCTGTCCTGTTTTCCATGATGATAATCGCTAACTGGCCTCCTTGCCTGTCAATCACCACACAGATCACACTGACAGAACAGAGAGCCATGACTAGTCCAGCCCAGATGACTAGTTAACAGCTCTCCCCCTGCCTCATGTGCGGGATTAGAAAGCCTTTTACCTGACAAAGTCTACGGAGCCCAGAACCCCGACACCATATTAGACCCGGCTGCAAGGTCTGTGCAGCTTTTCTGAAAGCCTAATCAGCACAAATGTGCAGATTGAGTCCCTTTTAATTCATGCTCTTTATTCATTGAATTTTTTTTGTAACCATTCAACATTAATGATGACATTTTTCTTTACTTTTTAGGTAATGGGTGAAGATCTTTTAGCGGAAAGAACAAAGGAGGAGGGACAGACTGACACAAAAACTACTCAGGCATTGACCTCCTTTATAATGCCTTCTGATACAGAGTTCATAGACAAATGGTTTCAGAAAATAAACTCCCTTCTAAAGGTCAGTGAGTAAAAATGGACAACAGCATCCAGACTGTCTGTGAGCAAGAATATATGGCTAACAGAAATCTACGCTGTGGACTATGTCAAATGTCGCATTGCAGATGTATATGTATAGAATTATGTGTGGCTGCGTTACCCACCCAGTTACCCACATGACATCTGAATTGCGGGATGATAAATGTAAAAAGATGCTATGATTATGCCTGTGCCACTTTTTCCAACCAACTTTTATTGGAGTACTTAATACAACTCCTTTACCAGACTTTGGTTTAAAAGCTTTTGCTATATTCAACAACACAGAGTGCAATAAGAGCTCCTTGGATGTATAAGTCTGAATAGTCTTCATACAAGGATGAATGAGATGAGACCCTACGCAAGCCATAAAAGAAGAATATCTTGTAAGAAGATTGGAGCTGCACAATTTAACTGTTTTGGGGTCGATGAAAGTCTGTAAGATATGGACTGTTATTTTTTTTTTTTAAAAAGAGTTATTTTTAATAAAGCCAGATTCTTCTATTATTTCATCAGTATAAATTTTTTCCCCAACGTTCTATACATTTTTTTTTTCTCAGTTAAATGAATGTGAAACATGGAAAGAGCAGTTTAATGTTCCAGATAATTGGTGTGGGGGCTTATATGAACTCTCCTACCCCAGTATAAGAATGGCTTACCCTTGTGTACTGTCTGATCTAGGTGCAAATAGAGGCCAGACCTGCTGATTCTGGTACATAGGAAGAGTTGAGGCCAAGTTATGCATTCTGGCTTAGTTTTACAGAGTAAAGTGTGGCTGTATACAAAAGACAGGCTTACTTAAAAAAAAATGAGTTGTTTATTTGGCAGTTGTCCCTTGTAATATATTGTGATTGAAACCTCTCACTTACACACTAACATAACAATGGTGACTATGCACTGCACTGCTCGGTTATCTCCGTCATTGACTCCTAAAACTGAACTTAATTTGGTCATAGAACAATGATGAGGCTGGGGCTACACTGCAACTAGTGGTAAAAAAAACCTTTTTCATAAGCTTTAATAGATTTCTATGGTTGCTAAAGCAGGTGTCCCAGGTGGTCCTTAAACGCTTGATTGGGGATAAATCTGACGAGCAGCGCGGCCAACGAAGTAGTGCAATCTGCTGGAGACATTCCTGGGAAACCCTTGTGTCAGTGGACAAGCCTTTTCTCGCTGCCATGCCAGCCCACTGCTAGATTAGTGGTGAGTACCTCTGTTAACCGAAAGTCAGGGTGTACTTGGATACAAACACATAATTAGACCGTATTATGCACATTAACATCTTATTGTGTGTTGGTATCCAAGGAGACCCGAACTTCAGACTAAGGCCTCGTTCACACTGAGCAAGAACGTCGGAATCCTGCCACGCTCAATGTCCTGCTGTGAGTGAATGAGAGGGCACGTGCGTGTCCGCTTCCTCCCCTCTCCGCTCAAAGAAATGACATGTCACTTTTTAGAGCGGAGAGCGGCAGCAGCGGAGGAGCGCGCACCTTCTCATTCACTTAAAGCAGGACACTTGAGCACGGCGGAATTCCGCCGTTCTTGCTCAGTGTGAACGGGGCCTTACAGAGGAACAAGCTGCTGATCCGGCGGGCTGTCATGACAGGTATGCTTTAAGGCTGGGTTCAAATGCTGTATGACAGAACGCTGTATGTCACACAACGGCCGCTGCCTGTGGAGTACATCCCAGCAGGTACTGCAGTACCAGCCGTATGAACTTTATTTCTTCTTAAATAAAATGCGTGCGCATTCGGGTGTGCCCACACTCCCAATTACCCATAGCCGATAATGTAAAGTTTACATTGTCTGCACTGTCCGTTCTGTGCGGCAGCTATTCAGTGAAAAGCGGCCGGACAAAACTGACATGTCAGTTTTTTTGTGCGGCAGCATGGAATCCCGGCCGGAGTGTTTACAGTGTGTATACTATACACTAGTATAATAGAGACAGCTTACATTAAATCTACCTAGCTAAATCTCTCTTGCACCAGGCCTTTTAGGACCCCCAGAAGGCTGGGTAACAAACACCAGCTACCACTATCTATACAGGGTGTTTATAGCTCAAAACTTGAAATCCATCATGTATGTCCCGTTTGTCTAGGGTCAGACCATCAGTGAAAAATTCCTCCAGTCTAAATAGGCCGTATTCAGTATTGCATTCAGGCACCTTGGAAGCAGGCTCAGCAGAATTGGTGGCAACTACAGTACCTACAGAGGCATAACATTTACAGGGGGACTGTACAGAGGCATAAGACTTACATGGGAACTTCCTACAGGGGCATAACATTTACTGGGGGACTACCTACAGAGGGATATGTGGAGGTTTCTAAATACTGGAGAAAAGGGGGGAGGGGGGTTAGCTGCAGTGGGGATACTGCCTACTGGGGGCCTAACTACCATATGGGTAAACAGAGGGGCCTTATACAATATGGGGAGACAGAGAGCCCTTTTATGTTATATGGACGCAGAGGGGGCTAGCTGCTATATGGGAAACATTGGGGGCCTTGCCACTCTGTGGATGCACAGAGGGGGCCTAAATACTATTTGGGGGCAGAGATGGACCTAACTACTATTGTGGATGTACAGATGGAGGCCTTATTAGTCTTTTGGGGCATAGAGGGGACCTAACTACTCCATTGGGACATCAAGTGGACCTGACTTTCATATAGGGCAGTGTTTCTCAACTCCAGTCCTCAAGACCCCCCAACAGGTCATGTTTTGCGGATATCCCATACAACGAACAGCTGTGGCAGTTACTGGAGCACTGACTATCATTATATCACCTGTGTAATCCTCAAAACATAACCTGTTGGTGGGTATTGGGCACAATATTTAAAGAGTACCTTTTAGCACAGACGCTGGCGGACTAGCAGAAACATCCACTCCTTATCTGGAAGTCCATGTATCCCTGGAAACTCACCACATTTGATTCATTGGAGGTCACATGCATTTTCAGCCGTGGTATGTTAGCAAAGATACACAAAGTTTCAGATTAGAAGTTTGTCCTGACTGGTACTACTATATGGAGGGACAGAGGGGGCCTACCTTAAATATAGATACATAGATTGGGCCAAATTACTATATGGGTGCACAGAGGGGACCTAGCTACTCTATGGGGGCACAGAGGAGGCCTAATGCTATATGTGCTTGAGCAAGGAAACTGACATGTTTCTCTGGCAGATTTTCATAAGAGTCACGGACCGGGCCAGAAGGAAAAGAAAAAGTGAGCGACTCCGATTAGAGAAGACCTCACTTGTGAGCCACTGGATATAAGTCACTGCCATTATTAGTACAGTGTACAGCTCTTATCTACTAATATATGTTCATTGTATAGGGGGATAGCTGTCTTAGTATACTATAAGATTTTATTCAGTAACAGTGTGTTGGTAATGGCGGAGGTCATGGTGCAGTAGTATTATTATTTGTATATACAGTAGAAGTAGAAGACACAGCTGACCCGCACCACATTCCGTGACTCCAATAACAGGGGATCTACGGTTTTTATATGCAAACCAGCCTCTCTGTGGGCAATCGGCTGTTGACCGGGGGTGCAAGATAAAATAATTTTTGTATACTGGCATTATTGCAAATACTGGTTTTCCAGCAGGATCGTAGCTAGGATTCATGAGGTCCCATAGCAAAAAACTACGCCCCCCAGCCCCTTCCCCTCATGCAACACAAAATACTGAGAACCGGGGTGGGGGCACTGGACTGGACGATATGGCAAAACAATATGAAGGAAAAATCTGTGCTTCTGGACAGTCCTTCAACTTCTCCTCTTCCTTTAAGCACTGCCAAGGCCCCTGGAAGCTGAAGAAGATAGCGGCCACAAGAGTGACTGGCAGAACAAAGAGCCAATGGCTGCTTGCTCTGTCAGTCTGCTGTATTTAACAATAAGGGCCCATTAGGAGCTCATGGCTAAATACTTTGGTGCAGAAGCAGGGTGGGCGGCCTGGTAGTGTCCTTCTGCTTAACCCCCTATGTACTGTAGTGTGTAAGTGACACAAACTTCACTTACATGCTGCAACAGAAAAAGGATTAAAGAGCAGAAGACAAGGAGTAGTTTCACTACTTGCGCACTGATAACTCCTCTACTTGTGGCCAGCCGGAGAATGGAGGTCAGGCGTTATTATAGTAGGAGATAAGCAGTGACCAGCAAGCTTATAAATCCCTGTGCAGTGAGCTCCCTCTAATGGTAGTGGTATCAGGTAAACTATTACTGACATGTTTCTCTCCAGACACCTCCTCCAAACCTCTGGTAACCACGCCCACTTGTCTTTGTGTAAAGAAAAGTGACAAATAGATAAGATAGGATGATCATGGAATCAGTGTATAGGGTATTATACATTGAGATTGTTCTGTGTCATGTGTAAACTCAGTGAGGCAGAGATTAAAAAGCATGTGACCCCCTGGGCTCCTGCACTGTGAATTCAGTTGTATGTTCTGTATACTTACCGGGCTTCTATCATCATCAGCCATATCCACACAAACTTTTCCAGTGGACTAACTACTACTTCATCACTATAATAGAAAGTACAGGGATCAATCCCATCATTCTCCCCATGTGTCTGTATATACGTCTGTATATAATTGGCCTGTCATTTCTGTATATAATCGTCTCTAAATGTCTGTATATAATTTTTGGATGTAATTCTAAATACAACATTATCTATTCTGTACTGTGAAAAACACTTTTGTGGTCTTATACTATGCTAAAACCACTATCCCCATATATAGTGACCATATAGTGGTAGATAGCAGCTCCGTACAGGCAGTGTCCGACTGGGGTATCTGGGGGCCCACCAGAGGAAATGGTTCTGGAGGCCCACCAATGAAGAACGAGTGAGAAAAGACATGTCAGTCAGTGTTAGTGCAGGTTCTAAAGCTGAGGGCCTACCGGAGGATCCTCCGATCCTCTGGTGGGCCAGTCCGACACTGCGCACAAGCTTTGTAGGCCATGGAAATGATCACAGTGCACTTATATCCAGTGACTCACAGGCGATGTCTTCTCTTTTTTTTCCAACCAGCCTGGGCCAAGATTATTCTCTGTACACTCTTCCCCCATATAGTAGTTAGCACCCCCCCAGTGCTTCCATATAGTAGTTAGGTCTCTGTTAATCAATATAGTAGTTAGGTCCCTTCTGTGCTCCCATATAGTACTAAGGCCTTCTCTGTGCATCCATACTGTAGAAAGGCCCCTCTGAGCCCACATAAAGTATTTACATACTCTCTATGCCACAATATAATAGTAAGGCCCCTTCTGTGCCCCCATATAGTATGAGGCCCCTGTTCTCCCCCACATGGCCCCCAGTGCACCCATGTAGTAGGCAGACCCCCTGTAGGTAGTATCCTCTCTATAGCTTTTTCCCTAATAAGTAGAATCAGGGGCGGCTACTGTCATTATTAGGGGGTCTGCCTCTGCTGAGACTACTACCAGTGCCGCATGCTACTCAGTGACAGTGTCTTTATTTTTATTTCTTTATTTTTTTTACTTTACAGGGTAAAATAAAGAAGACCGGACTACTTCGGAAAGAAGATTATTACTTTTTTTATACGATAAAAGGTTTTCTGGGGTGTTTTATTTCAATACAGATCTTTTTTTTTTAAGTTGTATTTTTTCTCTTACTTATTTTTGGCTTAGTAGTGGAAGCCATCTAATAGTTTATTCTATCCTGTAAAGTAAAAAAAACAAACAAATAAAGAAACTGAGTAGCATGCAGTAGGGCCCTTTTACACAGAAAGATTATCTGACAGATTATCTGCCAAAGATTTGAAGCCAAAACCAGAAACAGACTATAAACAGAGATCAGGTCATACATGAAAGCCTGAGATTTCTCCTCTTTTCAAATCCATTCCTGGCTTTGGCTTCAAATCTTTGGCAGATAATCTGTCAGATAATCTTTCTGTGTAAAAGGGCCCGTAGTCTACTATCACAGGTTCTCAGCAGATGCTCGTTATGTCTTCCTCCCCACCCCCGTCTCTGCTGAGACCCCCTAGTAATGATGCCACATGACTTGCTCCACAAAGGGACCCGCTGAAGCGATGTCACCCATCATATAAATGTGGCCCAAATCTGAGTATTCAAGAGCAAATCTGCACAATTACATGGGAATCCACTGCAGATTTTCTGCACCCACTGCAGGTAGTTACTGCATGATGGGAATTGTAGTTCTGCAACAGCTGGAAGGCAGCAGGCTGAAGAACTGTGATATAGATACTTAGTACAATTATTTAGCCACTGTATTTCTCCTATATTCCCATCAGACTGTATAAAAGTGACATTTAGCAGCATGTGGAAGAGATTGATGACACTGGTACTGTGAGATGACTATAAGACTAGGCGGGTATTACATATAGCACAGGCCATTTATGATTTACAGGAGGCACTCGAGCAATGTCATTCCATCACAAGGCTGCATCCATTATGAATACAAGGTCTATGAGCCAGTTATGTATTATGCAGCAGGGCTGATGAGCACAGGAAGGCCTTCCCTCCTGCCTCTGTACACACATGCAGCGTCTCTGCCTTCTCTAGGATCAGATGTGCCGCTCTCTTCTCTGCTCTTCTCCTCCCATCATTGTAACTGTACTTCCAGGACATTGCCGCTAGGTGGCGTCAGACTTGCCGGCAGGATGTCGCCGCTCTGCTGCAGGTGAAGCCTCTGGCCGCTAGGTGTCGCCAGACTTTTCCAGGCAGGAATATCTGCGCTGGGCTCTGCTCTTGCTGTCATCACGGAGTCTCCCAGTTTGATAGTAACGCTGTGGATTGTGGGCAGGAGAGATCACAGCCGCCCTCTCTCTCCACCCACACTCCGGGGAGCCCAGTGGAGAGCTCCTCTAAGTGACCCGCCCCCCCAGCACCTAGCAGAGGCTGACTCCGGCATCCATCCGTCTGCCCGCTGGGCATCGCCGGCCGCCTGCCATCCGGAGCCGCTGCTGCTGGCACAGGTGAGTACCCGCGGAGCGGAGGAGCCTCAGGCTGAGGATGGTGCGGGCTGCAGGCGGGAGGTGCTGTATGGATGCTGGGATAGGCAGTGCCATGGGGGGCAAGAGCTGTCAGTGCCAGTGCCATGGGGGGCAGGAGCTGTCAGTGCCAGTGCCATGGGGGGCAGGAGCTGCCAGTGCCATGGGGGGCAGGAGCTGTCAGTGCCAGTGCCATGGGGGGCAGGAGCTGTCAGTGCCAGTGCCATGGGGGCAGGAGCTGTCAGTGCCAGTGCCATGGGGGGCAGGAGCTGTCAGTGCCAGTGCCATGGGGGGCAGGAGCTGTCAGTGCCAGTTCCATGGGGGGCAGGAGCTGCCAGTGCCATGGGGGGCAGGAGCTGTCAGTGCCAGTGCCATGGGGGGCAGGAGCTGTCAGTGCCAGTGCCATGGGGGGCAGGAGCTGTCAGTGCCAGCAGAGGCTCCCACCAGTCACTTTCATCAAGTGGAAGTTTATGGGCACCTGAGCTGTGCACCCACTGACCGGGCACATGCCCTGCCATCCACTCTGACACTGTGACTGGCAGGAGGCATCATGGGAGTTGTAGTCCCTTATGGGCAATTCTCTCACTTATGGGCAATTCTTAGAGTGAGAGTCACAGGTGGGTTGGTGATGGCACTGGGCACTCATCTGTGTAGGACAGGTGGGTTGGTGGTGGCACTGGGTATCCATCTGTGTAGGACAGGTGGGTGATGGCACTGGGCACTCATCTGTGTAGGACAGGTGGGTGGTGGCACTGGGCACTCATCTGTGTAGGACAGGTGGGTTGGTGGTGGCACTGGGCACTCATCTGTGTAGGACAGGTGGGTTGGTGGTGGCACTGGGCACTCATCTGTGTAGGACAGGTGGGTGATGGCACTGGGCACTCATCTGTGTAGGACAGTTGGGTGGGTGATGGCACTGGGCACTCATCTGTGTAGGACAGGTGGGTGATGGCACTGCACACTCATCTGTGTAGGACAGGTGGATTGGTGGTGGCACTGGGCACTCATCTGTGTAGGACAGATTTGTTGGTGGTGGCACTGGGCACTCATCTGTGTAGGACAGATTTGTTGGTGATGGCACTGGGCACTCATCTGTGTAGGACAGGTGGGTTGGTGGTGGCACTGGGCACTCATCTGTGTAGGACAGATTTGTTGGTGATGGCACTGGGCACTCATCTGTGTAGGACAGGTGGGTTGGTGGTGGCATTGGGCACTTATCTGTGTAGGACAGGTGGTTTGGTGGTGGCACTGGGCAATCATCTGTGTAGGACAGGTGGGTTGGTGGTGGCACTGGGTATTCATCTGTGTAGGTGGGTTGGTGGTGGCACTGGGTATTCATCTGTGTAGGACAGGTGGGTTGGTGGTGGCATTGGGCACTTATTTGTGTGTAGGGCAGGTTGGTTGGTGGTGCCACTGGGCACTCATCTGTGTAGGACACATGGGTTGGTGGTGGCATTGGGCACTCATTTGTGTGTTGGACAGGTTGGTTGGTGGTGGCACTGGGCACTCATCTGTGTAGGACAGATTGGTTGTTGGTGGCACTGGGCACTCCTCTGTGTGGGACACATGGGTTGGTGGTGGCATTGGGCACTCATTTGTGTGTAGGACAGGTTGATTGGTGGTGGCATTGGGCACTCATCTGTGTAGGACAGATTGGTTGGTGATGGCACTAGGCACTCATCTGTATAGGACAGATTGGTTGTTGGTGGCATTGGGCACTCATTTGTGTGTAGGGCAGGTTGGTTGGTGGTGCCACTGGGCACACATCGGTGTAGAACAGGTTGGTTGGTGGGGGCACTGGACACTCATCGGTGTGTAGGACAGGTTGGTTGGTGGTGGCACTGGGCACACATCGGTGTAGAACAGGTTGGTTGGTGGGGGCATTGGGCACTCATTTGTGTGTAGGGCAGGTTGGTTGGTGGTGGCACTGGGCACACATCGGTGTAGAACAGGTTGGTTGGTGGGGGCACTGGACACTCATCGGTGTGTAGGCACAGGTGGTAAAGCAACATGCCGTCAGTATAAAGCATCACTGACATGTCTCCACCGATCCACCAGCAGTTGTAAGGCATCAACAGCCCCTCACCTGCAGTCTGATAGAAATTGGGAAGGTGCCCACATGACATATCCATCCTGCTTCTGTCATTATTGAAGGAATGGAGTATTATATGACAGTTATTTCACAGATAATGCCGCTGCCTATAAGTGCCCTTGTCCAGTTGGTTCTTGATGGGCATATACTTACATGACTGGGCATGGTAAATGCCAGGAGAGAAGTAGCCCATGCTTCTATAATTGGCTAGAAAATTCACCTTAGCTCTTGTAGTGTAGTAAATGGCTCCTGGGTTCTTAGGGTGTGCTCACACATTCAGGTATTTAATAATTGGAATTAAAAGCCTGAATGTGTGAATACGGCCAACAGTCAGCACATGTACAGGACCCTTTAGGCCTCTTTAACACTAGTACAGACGCATTTTTGGTTCGTATTATGGTATGGTTTTAGGCCTAGACTTCATGACGTCTGATGTTATAGGTCACCTAATGGTGCGTTTACACAGAGAGATTTATCTGACAGATTTTTGAAGCCAAAGCCAGGAACAGACTATAAACAGGGTGCAGGTCATAAAGGAAAGACTGAGATTCCCTGTCTTTTCAAGTCCATTCCTGACTTTGGCTTCAAAAATCTGTCAAATAAATCTCTCTGTGTAAACGCACCATAAGGGTCCATTTACACAGAAAGATTATCTGCCAAAGATTTGAAGCCAAAGCCAAAAACAGACTTTAAACAAAGATCAGGTCATAAAGGAAAACCTGAGATTTCTCCTATTTTCAAATCCATTCCTGGCTTTGGCTTCAAATCTTTGGCAGATAATCTTTCTGTGTAAATGGACCCTTACAGGCTCCTGATCTGCACCTGTTACATCTAAGGAATTGCATTCTTTTTGTATAATTTGCTCCCCGGTTTTCTTGATTTCTACCAGAGCAGATGTCACAGAGTGACTGATGGACTGGCTGCTCAGCCAGTCAGTGACTGGGGCAGGATGCCTATCCAGTCACTGATTGGCTGAGCGGCAAGTCCATCAGTCTGGACAGGCATTCTCCCCCGAGACGTGACATCATCAGAACTCAGCGGAAAATGCCTTTCCGGTGGGGGTCCAGGAGCTGGTCACATGGCACAGCTCAGGTTAGACTTCTCCTTTAGGGTACAAACACACACACCGTATACGCAACAGATCTGCAGCAGATTTGATGGTGCAGATTTGATGCTGTGTTCAGGTATTTAGATCTAATCTGCTGGTATCTGCTGCGTATACGGTGTGTGTGTTTGTAGCTTCACACACACGGTATACGCAGCGTATTTTCTGCTGTGATACGCAGTAGATACGCAGCAGATTAGATCTAAATAACTGAACACAGCATCAAATCTGCTGCAGATCTGCTGCGTATACGATGTGTGTGTTTGTACCCTAAGGGTGCGTTCACACCTACAGGATCCGCATCAGATCTGCAGCAGATCCATAGCATTTGATGGTGCAGATTTGATGTTGCGTTCAGTTATTTAAATGAAATCTGCTGCAGATCTGCAGCAGAAAATCAGCTGCAGATCCTGTAGGTGTGAACGCACCATTAGGCTATGTTCACACTTTGTATATTTCAGTCAGTATTGTGGTCCTCATAGCAACCAAAACCAGGAGGGAATTGAAAACACAGAAAGGCTCTGTTCACACAATGTAGAAATTGAGTGGATGGCCGCCATTTAATGGCAAATATTTGCTGCTATTTTAGAACAACGGCTGTTATATTGGAATAATGGCCGTTATTTACTGTTATATGGCGGCCATCCACTCAATTTCATCATTGTGTGAACAGATCCTTTCTGTGTTTTTAATCCACTCCTGGTTTTGGTTGCAATATGAGGACCACAATACTGACTGAAATATACGTAGTGTGAACCCAGCCTCCTGGGTTTTGGTTGCTATGAGGACCTGACATGAGGACCAAATACTGCCTGAAATATACTGTGTGTGAACCCAGCCTTAAGGTATATATACACTCGTCAGATTTGTTGCAGAAGTTTCTATAACTTACAGGTCCATAGGCTGAACAGGCTGGTTCCTGCAGCATGTGCATGCGTTTCTCCTAACCCCAGGTAAACAGGACTGGCAAAGAAGTTTCTGTAACCCATCTGTTGCATGTAAATATAACCTTAAAGGAGCTATCCAGGATTACAAGAACATAGCTTTGTCCAAAAACAGCGACGTATGTATATGCTTAAACTGTGAGGTATTACAAATTTGCTTCATATACTCCAATGGAACTGAGCTGCAATACTGCACCCAAACTGAGGACAAGAGTGGTGCTGTTTCTGTATTCATCCATAAAATACTTTACATTCATTGTTGCCACCATCTTGGATGCATACATTGTCATATAACAGTTGAATAGATCCAGCCTGTGGTTTCCGCTTGGGCTGGATATTACATATTGTGGTACCTCTGTGGTTCTATCAATCTCTAATGCACAGGGCTTCTCAACATTTTGCTTCCGGGGCACCACCATAGTGTTGGCTTGGACTCCTTGGTAGAGATCATCCAAGCCAAAAAAGGGTGCCACAAGTTTCAAAGATAATGTTATTGCCTGTTCCCCAACCTCTGAGCATGCTGGGAGTTGTAGTTATGCAACAGCTGGAGAGCCGCAGGTTGCATTACATTACATGTTAGACACCAATGATGTGAAACAGAATCTATTGATTTTAATGCGGTCTGTCGGATGTCTCATGGTGCCCAGTATCTTACCAGATAAAACAGCGCTATTTTGTCTGGAATGTTTTTATGGCATTTGCAATCTCTATCTCTAGTTGCGACTTTATCTTTTACATTTTTTTTAATCTTACTAATGTTCTCTGTAATATAAAGTTCGGGGATGAGTGTGGATGTGATCCTGCTCTGTATTCTGCTAGCTAAGCTCCTTCCATCAGCTTCCATAGGAGGGAGTACAGTGCAGGAGGGATACAATGTCGCTTCCCATGACACAGAGCTGCCTGTATGTCACATATGTACAGTATGTGGCATGTGAGTCCGGTTACAGACGGGGACTGTTGTGTATTTACAAGCCGTCTTTCATGCTGCGCTCTGGTGCTTGTCACATGCATTCATCCCGCCATCTCTGGGGAGGGATCCTGGCAGCGTGTTGCTGGTACTGTGGTGTTGTTGGCCGCTGTCCAGAGGAGGAGGGGAGCTCTGGGTATATATTACAGATTTGTTACATTCAGGCGTACACTACGCACACAGAGTCATTTGGTTGCAAGCGAATGTGACGCCTGAGCTGACACTGAACAGATCTTAAAGGTGCAGCACAGAGATGTGGGAGGCCTTAGGGTATGTTCACGTGTAGCTTATATGCTGCAGATTTAGTCCTGTCTACAATAATATACATTTTTTACTACTGTTTTCCTCGCATTTACCAGTACAAATGCTTGAATCACGTGATTAAAGAAGCATATGACTTATAATAAGAAAATTGCAACTTGTCATGTCAGAGTAAAAGTAAAAAAAAAAAAAAAAAGATGCATGGTTTTAAAGGGGTACGCCAGCAAAAAAAAAAAAAAATTCAAATCAACTGGTGCCAGAGATTCGTAATTTACTTCTATTGAAAAATCTCCAGTCTTCCAGTACTTACCAGCTGCTGGATGTCCTGCAGGAAGTGGTGTATCCTGTCTAGTCTGGAGGGCAGGAGAGATTTTCTATGAGGGTTTGCTGCTGCTCTGGACAGTTCCTGTCATGGACAGAGGTGGCAGCAGAGAGCACTGTGTCAGACTGGAAAGATTACACCACTTCCTGCAGGATATACAGCAGCTGGTAAGTACTGTAAGACAGGAGATATTTTTCTAATGGAAGTAAATTACAAATCTTTGGCACTTTCTGATGCTAGTTGATTTGAAAATGTCTTCTTTTTTCTTTTTTTTTTTTTTACCGCTGGAGTACCCCTTTAAGCATTTTTTTAACCAACTAAAAGGATTTCCCAGACATAATTTTTTGTTCTTTTAATGGCTAAAAATAATAAAGAAGCCATACTCCCCTGCCCTGATCCCCTGCCTGGACTGGTCCTCACTGTTCCCTGCTTCTTCAGGTGATGTTTGTGCAGTAAATGTGGCTAGTGATTGGCTCAGCAGGCATTTCCTACAGAGAGGAGGGGCTTGATGTTTACTGTATCAAACAGAACTTTTTTTTGCAGACGGACTCGTTAGATTTGGCCTTTTTATTGCCATTATTTAACCTCCCTCTTGTTGCTTTGCTCTTTATACATGATAGGTTTGTGTGGAAGCTTCAGAGCAGGAAGCTACGTAAGTTGTCAGACATCTTGAAGTTTGTAGCTGGTTACCGATCAGTGTAGAACGTATCATGTGTATATATATAAATACCTAGAATATTAGAATATACATAATATATGTATATACTTCCCTCTTACTGGGTCTAGAGTCGAGGTTAGGCATATAAATGAAATATAAAAGTGAGTGCAGAAAAATCGTATAATATAAGTGTATGAAGAGATAAAGGAAGCAGACAGAAAGAATTACAATAATACCATATACCATAATGATTGAACATTAAAGCAATTCCAACCACATGAATTACAACCATAGTTACACGCTATGAACTCTCACACACACAGGTCTCCAGTTACATTCTCATAGTTTTTCGTCCCCCTTCAGTCCTTAGTAGAGATGACCGCAACTCGAGCATTAAAGGGAACCAATCACCCCGAAAATCAATGTAAAGACAAGGATATGTGCTGATAGATCACCCAGCACACTTCCCAAATATGCCCCTGTAACCTCTGTGCCCCCCTCAATGAGACAGTAATCTTACTTTCTTCTTGTCACGCGCTGTATGTAAATTTTTGCTAACTAGTCCGGGTGGGCGTATGTAGTCCTGGTGGGCGTATGTAGTCACGGTCCGTGGGCGTATCTACTCACGGTCCGGGGGCGTATGTAGTCGCGGTCTTCGGCTGTAATCACGCCCAGAGGGGCGTGATTCGGCGGCTTGCGGTCCAGTGACGTCATCCGGCGGCTTGCGTTCCGCGTCGCGGCCGCGCCGACGTGTTCGGGAACCCGCGCATGCGCAGTACGTCAGCGTCGTCTCCCGCCGTACTGCGCATGCGCGGGTTCCCGAACACGTCGGCGCGGCCGCGACGCGGAACGCAAGCCGCCGGATGACGTCACTGGACCGCAAGCCGCCGAATCACGCCCCTCTGGGCGTGATTACAGCCGAAGACCGCGACTACATACGCCCCCGGACCGTGAGTAGATACGCCCACGGACCGTGACTACATACGCCCACCAGGACTACATACGCCCACCCGGACTAGTTAGCAAAAATTTACATACAGCGCGTGACAAGAAGAAAGTAAGATTACTGTCTCATTGAGGGGGGCACAGAGGTTACAGGGGCATATTTGGGAAGTGTGCTGGGTGATCTATCAGCACATATCCTTGTCTTTACATTGATTTTCGGGGTGATTGGTTCCCTTTAACCGATCATTCAGCATTTAAATACCGGTGTCTGGAGAAGTTGGATGAAATAAAGCCCCACCCCAGTATAATCTTCATAATATTTCATCTTTTTAAGTTTCTGTTGTCTAATTCCCATTTGACATTTACAATCAGAAATCCCAATGTGAATAGGCCCAATCTGCAGCATCTCTATGCCGTGTTACCGCATGTGCACATCTGAATGGAGGTCATGGAGTAATGTTATTACTGAGCTTCTTTTCCAGGAAATATAATTTTCAGCTCTGCTTGTGCAAGAATTGTGTCTTTCAGCCTAAATTGAATTATAAGAAGGAAATAATAGAGGAGATAATACGTATGTGAACCGCGAATTCTTCAGAATGGTGTAGAAGTCATGAAATGGAAGGGATCATGGATTAGTGCTGCCACATGGTTATCTTCTATTATGGCAGGTTCCAGTGACCAAACTGAAGGGTCCTTCAAGATACAGATACAGTCTCAGTAAAGGGGCTGCAGTCCATAACAGACTGTGAGGTTTTATTATCTGTGTTCTCCAGCGATGTGTGAACGTGTTCATACTACATATAGTGTGCACTGGGAATCGGCTATGCTAGATCTTGAGCTACCATGTCTGATACACTCTGGAATCTTATACATCTATTTGTTAAGATAAAGAAAGTCAGTTCACGTTTTCCTAAAATGCAGTTTTGCAGCGAAAAATACAGGACACCCTAAACAGACACCATTAAAGCTAATGGTTTCCATTAGGGTTTATCAGTATCTGTTCGAAAATTGATGGAACATAAGCTTTGTCCATGCTGGTGGTGGTGGTGGAAGTTATCAATGGTGTCTTAAGGTTTTGGTTAAAAAAAAATTTTTTTGCAGGTTTGTGAGCAAAATTTCCTGTATTTTGCTAAAAAGTTGAGAGCGTTGCATTTTGGCGCTAGTTTTCTTGTGAAAGCATTGATCAATTCTCTTGAGTTTGGAGAGAACATGTCTGTGTACACCAGGGATGGGGAATCTATGGCTCTCCAGCTGTTGCAAAACTATAATTCCCATTATGCCTGGACAGCCAAAGCTTTGACTGTAAAGGCATGATGGGAATTGTAGTTTTGCAACAGCTGGAGGGCCATAGATTCCCCATCCCCGGTGTACAGTATATGCCAGGAAAGCTCCCTGTACTGAATGTAGCCATAGGGGCCTATTGACCTGACAAAATATAAATGTGAGTCATCAATATATTTTATGTTCTATTACTCTAAGGCCATTGTTTATTAAAATCCTAAAAACACTTTCTCATATACATTTAGTTAGAAACGGTAAAGCATTTCCACCATATATCAGTAATAAAGCACTAGCCCTATTAGATAAGGTTGGTCGGGGAAAAATTGGCGGTCACTATTTGGCAGTTTGTTACTGTGGCTGCAGCAGGCTGTGTGTTTGCCATGGCTGCAGCAGGCTGTGTGTGTGTGTGTGTGTGTGTGTGCTATGGCTGCAGCAGGCTGTGTGTGTGTGTGTGCAATGGCTGCAGCAGGCTGTGTGTGTGTGTGCTATGGTTGCAGCAGGCTGTGTGTGTGTATGTTTTGGCTGCAGCAGGCTGTGTGTGTATGTTATGGCTGCAGCAGGCTGTGTGTGTGCTATGGCTGCAGCAGGCTGTGTGTGTGCTATGGCTGCAGCAGGCTGTGTGTGTGCCATGGCTCCAGCAGGCTGTGTGTGTGTGTGTGTGTGCTATGGCTGCAGCAGGCTGTGTGTGTGCTATGGCTGCAGCAGGCTGTGTGTGTGCTATGGCTGCAGCTGTGTGTGTGTGTGTGTGTGTGTGCGCTATGGCTGCAGAAGGCTGTGTGTGTGCTATAGCTGCAGCAGGCTGTGTGTGCTATGGCTGCAGCAGGCTGTGTGTGTGTGTGCTATGGCTGCAGCAGGCTGTGTGTGTGTGTCTGTGTGTGTATGTTATGGCTGCAGCAGGCTGTGTGTGTGCTATGGCTGCAGCAGGCTGTGTGTGTGTGTGCTATGGCTGCAGCAGGCAGTGTGTGTGCTATGGCTGCAGCAGGCTGTGTGTGTGCTATGGCTGCAGCAGGCTGTGTGTTTGCCATAGCTGCAGCAGGGTGTGTGTGTGTGTGTCTGCTATGGCTGCAGCAGGCTGTGTGTGTGTGTGTGTGTGCTATGGCTGCAGCAGGCTGTGTGTGTGTGTGTTTGTGTGTGCGTGCAATGGCTGCAGCAGGCTGTGTGTGTGTGCAATGGCTGCAGCAGGCTGTGTGTGTGCTATGGCTGCAGCAGGTTGTGTGTGTGCTATGGCTGCAGCAGGCTGTGTGTGTGTATGTTATGGCTGCATAAGGCTGTGTGTGTGCTATGGCTGCAGCAGGCTGTGTGTTTGTGTGTTATGGCTGCAGCAGGCTGGGTGTGTGTGCTATGGCTGCAGCAGGCTGTGTGTGTGATATGGCTGCAGCAGGCTGTGTGTGTGTGTGTACTATGGCTGCAGCAGGCTGTGTGTGTGTGTGCTATGGCTGCAGCAGGCTGTGTGTGTGCTATGGCAGCAGCAGGCTGTGTGTGTGTGCTATGGCTGCAGCAGCCTGTGTGTGTGTGTGTGCTATGGCTGCAGCAGGCTGTGTGTGTGCTATGGCTGCAGCAGGCTGTGTGTGTGCTATGGCTGCAGCAGGGTGTGTGTGTGCTATGGCTGCAGCAGGCTGTGTGTGTGCTATGGCTGCAGCAGGGTGTGTGTGTGCTATGGCTGCAGCAGGCTGTGTGTGTGCTATGGCTGCAGCAGGGTGTGTGTGTGCTATGGCTGCAGCAGGCTGTGTGTGTGCTATGGCTGCAGCAGGCTGTGTGTGTGTTTGAGAGAGAGAGAGAGAGAGAGAGAGAGAGAGAGAGAGGCAGAAATTAAAGGGGTATTCTGGGCAACAGTGAAAAATCCAGGGGGGACCATAATAAAAAAGTCCTATTTACCCATCTTCATGCCCCAGCAGTGCAGCGTAATGGCTCGTGGTCCCTTATTGGGCTCTCGATCCTGTTATGGGCCCAATTAGAAATGCGCACCCAGCCAATCAGTGAGTAAGGGCCCTTTTACACGGAAAGATTATCTGACAGATTATCTGCCAAAGATTTGAAGCCAAAACCAGGAATGGATTTGAAAAGAGGAGAAATCTCAGGCTTTCCTTTATTACCTGATCTCTGTTTATAGTCCATTCCTGGCTTTGGCTTCAAATCTTTGGCAGATAATCTGTCAGATAATCTTTCCGTGTAAAAAGGGCCCTAAGGCAGGGCACAGCTGTAGTCACTGATTGACTAAGTGGGTAGCTCCTGTGGGGCCACCATTATTCAGTAGCGCAGATGCTAACAGAGGGCTGATAAATCTGGGCCTATGGCTGACCTCTATATCAGTATAGCTGACCTCTATATCTATGTCTGACCTTTAGAGCACAGGTATTTGGTATTGTTAGCAGTTCTTCTTTGTATAAGGTGAATATTTAGTTAAGAAGATTGTCAGCAGGAAAAGACCACCTGGTCCATCCAGTCTAGTTTGATTTCTTGTGGACATAGTGGCTGGAGACTGGCTGTATCCACTGCACACACAAGAAAATCTGCTTTATATCTTTGTCTTTTCACTCAGAAGTCATCCCAGAATGATGTAGGACATTACACAGAAGCTGCAGATATACGTTACACTAGTTTGATAAATAATTCCCCTGGTGTTGGCCATTTATGAAGGAGCTGGAGTCTGAGTCAGAGTTGGAGCTGCGGTTTACTGACTTCACAGCCTATGGATTGAAGTGATAACAGTGACCGGCATGCGTGGCCTGCTGTCTGCCTAAAGGCTAGGATCATCATGTAGAGTGATGGGGGTCCCTGCAGCTGGACCACCACTTGTTTTACTGTTTGTTTTTTTTATATATCACAAAACATTATGTGAGAAAACCCTCATGATTTCCTACTGATGTAACTTCTGAGGATGTGGTATAGCAGTGGTAAGAGAATCCCATAGCAACTATGTATCCGCTGACCTGTTCTAACTCTGATACAGCTATAGATTTTCTTATTCATATTAACTATATATACAGTATTCACCTACATTTTGGAGAATAGCTTATTTTCATATTTTTGGCCACAATGCCAAAACATTCATGTGCAACATATAAGAAGTGAATTTCCATGTGGCGAGCCCTAGGTAACCAAATGTATTGTGACTGACTCTGACCAACGACATGGTCAGCATAGAGTTAGTATGTTCTCACCATGTTCTCATCATGGGTTTCCTCTGGGTTCTCTCAGACTTAAAAAACATTCATTTGTTGGCTACCTGCGGAAATGACCGTGTGTCTGAGATAGGAAATTGTGAGACACTTACTATGTAAGCACTGAAGACAGACCCATACACCTCCAATAGCGATCTCTCTAAACCCATACATGAGAATATTCTTGTGTTCTGTATAGAAAGGGGAAGAGTAAGGCTGGGTTCACACTGCGTTTTTAAAATCTGTTTTTTTTCATCCCTCTTTGCAAAAAACAGCATACATTTTGATCCGTTTTTCCCTTGGCTTCCATTTAAACAAAAAAAAAAAAAGGATCAAAAAGCAATAATAAGGTCAAGTATGTTTCTGTGTACGTTAACCCTTAGAGGACTGGGCCAATTTCAATTTTTGTGTTTTCGTTTTTTCTCCTTGTGCTTAAAAGGCCATAGCACTTGCTATTTTTCACCTAGAAACCCACATGAGCCCTTATTTTTTGCGCCACTAATTTTACTTGGCAATGAAAGGCTGAAAGTACACTGCAAAAGCAGGAAAAAATTAAATGTGTGGTGAAATTGAAAAAACAAAACAAAACAAAAAACACATTTCTTTTATTTGGAGGGTATTTTTTTTATGCTGTTCGCCCTAGGGTAAAACTGACTTGTTATATATGTTCCCCAAGTTGTTACGATTACAACGATATGTAACATGTATAACTTTTCTTGTATCTGATGACCGGTAAAAAATTCAAACCATTGTTAACAAATATACACTCACCGGCCACTTTTTCACGCACAACCATCTCTAGGGTTTACAGAGAATGGTCCGAAAAAGAAAAAACATCCAGTGAGCGGCAGTTCTGTGGGCGTAAATGCCTTGTTGATGCCAGAGGTCAGAGGAGAATGGGCAGACTGGTTCGAGCTGATAGAAAGGCAACAGTGACTCAAATAGCCAACCGTTACAACCAAGGTAGGCAGAAGAGCATCTCTGAACGCACAGTACCTCCAACTTTGAGGCAGATGGGCTACAGCAGCAGAAGACCACACCGGGTGCCACTCCTTTCAGCTAAGAACAGGAAACTGAGGCTACAATTTGCACAAGCTCATCGAAATTGGACAGTAGAAGATTGGAAAAAACGTTGCCTGGTCTGATAAGTCTCGATTTTTGCTGCAACATTCGAATGGTAGGGTCAGAATTTGGCATCAACAACATGAAAGCATGGATCCATCCTGCCTTGTATCAACGGTTCAGGCTGGTGGTGGTGGTGTCATGGTGTGGGGAATATTTTCTTGGCACTCTTTGGGCCCCTTGGTACCAATTGAGCATCGTTGCAACGCCACAGCCTACCTGAGTATTGTTGCTGACCATGTCCATCCCTTTATGACCACAATGTACCCAACATCTGATGGCTACTTTCAGCAGGATAATGCGCCATGTCATAAAGCTAGAATCATCTCAGACTGGTTTCTTGAACATGACAATGAGTTCACTGTACTCCAATGGCCTCCACAGTCACCAGATCTCAATCCAATAGAGCATCTTTGGGATGTGGTGGAACGGGAGATGCGCATCATGGATGTGCAGCCGACAAATCTGCCGCAACTGTGTGATGCCATCATGTCAATATGGACCAAAATCTCTGAGGAAGCTTCCAGCACCTTGTTGTATCTATGCCACGAAGAATTGAGGCAGTTCTGAAGGCAAAAGGAGGTCCAACCCGTTACTAGCATGGTGTACCTAATAAAGTGGCCGGTGAGTGTATGTTCCTTAAAATCGCTCCATTCCTAGGCTTATAGCGCTTTTATCCTTTGGTCTATGGGGCTGTGTCAGGTGTCATTTTTTACGCCATGATGTGTTCTTTCTATCGGTTCCTTGATTGTACATATGCGACTTTTTGATCGCTTTTTATTACAATTCTTCTGGATTTGATGCGACCAAAAATGCGCAATTTTGCACTTTGGGACTTTTTTGCGCTTACGCCGTTTACCGTGCGAGATCAGGAAAGTGATTAATAATTCAGACGATTACGCATGCGGCGATACCAAACATGTTTATTTATTTCTTTTTTTTTATTTATAACATGGGAAAAGGGGGGCTTTTTATTATTAATGACACTTTTTTTTTTTTCTTTTACACTTTTAGTCCCTGGGGGACTTCTAGTATATGCACTCTGATCTCTTATTGATCTATGCTGTATATAGTAATACAGCATAGATCAATGAGATAGGCACTTGATTGCTTCTGGCTGCTGATCTCCGCCACTAGACACCAGGGAACAGCTGCACCAAGTAGTCGGATGCAGCTGTCATTTTGACAGCTGCATCCGATTATCTAATTAGCGGGCACGGCGATCGGACTGTGCCAGCTAATAGCCGCGGCACCCGGGACCATGGTGGTTCAGAGCGGGGTCGCCGCGCGGCCCCGCTCTTAACACCTGTGGGCGGCCGTGGATGTACAGGTACGTCCAGGGTCTCCTAGGGGTTAAAAAAATGGATGCATTTTGATCCTTTTTTTTTTTTTTATTATTATTATGGAAGTCAATGGAAAAACGGATCAAAACAAATGCACACAATTGCATCTGTTTTTGTTTTTTGTTTTTTTTTCAAAAATGGATGAAACAAATGGATTGCAAAAACGCAGTGTGAACCCAGCCTAAGCCACTCCCAAGACATCTCTGGTTGTGACTTATCTCCCCAAAAACAAAAGGTTCATATAATCCAACATGCCAGATCCTTCTTTCCCACAACTTTATTGGTCGTGGAAGATTTGGAAATCCTTCATACCTATTAGTTGGAAGGCAGGTTTGAATGTTGTCCGTCTTATCATTAATGTAAATGATCCATTCATAGGCAGAGAGAATGTGTTGTTCCTTTTATGCCTGTACCCATTCTGAATAAAGTTTAATTAGGCTGGGTTCACACTACATATATTTCAGTCAGTATTGTGGTCCTCATAGTGCAACCAAAACCAGGAGTGGATTAAAAACACAGAAAGGATTTGTTCACACAATGTTGAAATTGAGTGGATGACCGCCATTTAATGGCAAATATTTGCTGTTATCTTAAAACAACGGCTGTTATATTGAAATAATGGCAGTTATTTACTGTTATATGGCGGACATCCACTCAATTTCACCATTGTGTGGACAGATCCTTTCTGTGTTTTTAATCCACTCCTGGTTTTGGTTGCAATATAAGGACCACAATACTGACTGAAATATACGTAGTGTGAACCCAGCCTGAGTCAGATATTTTGTTCACTGGGATTCTCATGCAATTTCCATGGAGATGAGCAAACCTCAAGAGCGCTCGGCTTCATCCAATCGATCTTCATTTGATTACCGGTGGCTGAAGAAGTTGTATGCAGCCTTAGGGGTCGAGGTTCGCTCATCTCTAGATATCTACAATGAAATCACCTTTATAAGTGCAAAACCAAGTTCTGGGAAAACGCTCTCCAGAATTGTTACTTTATAAGAGATGCTATAGCAGACAGAGCTGTGAATGTTTCCATTAGGAATAGTTGTCATGAACACACATGAGCCACTGAATAGTGTGCATATCTGTAGAGTATTGCTTTACTCTTCTGAATCCTCTAATAAAATTCTGCCTGCTTCCAAAGTAAAATGAGAGACCTCCCCGGCTATTATCTGTTATAGTGAAGTAAAATGGCTAGAAAGTGGCTTTTACTACAGCCATGGAACTCTTATTGGGAGTCTACCCGTCCTGTCCTTTTATAATAAAATTACTATGGTCCATAAAGCATATTAGGGTTGGCTTTGTAAACATCATTGATGTTCCCATGGGGGGGACGCTGTAATTGTGGGCTGTTGTTTCTTAGTAATAATGACACACATGCTTAATCCAGTTTTTAGATGGAAGCCTTTGGCCCTGACATTTATCCTGATCACAGTTAGAATATTTTATCATTGTACTTTATCATCGGATCTTATGTTTTTTTTCATAGTGTGTTTACACAGACAGATCTATCTGGCAATTATTTTTAAGCCAGAAACAGACTATAAACAGAGAAAAGGTCATAAAGGAACGATTGAGATTTCTCCTCTTTTCTTATACATTCCTGGCTTTGGCTTCAATAATGTGTCAGATAAATCTTTCTGTGTAAACATACCATAAATGTGTCTGGTAATAACAGGCAATTATCCATACAGTATTGTAATGTTTAGTTTTAGATCAATATTTCCAAACCTGTGGCTCTCCAGCTACAAAGACGAAAAAGCAAGGGCATATACACTCACCGGCCACTTTATTAGGTACACCATGCTAGTAACGGGTTGGACCCCCTTTTGCCTTCAGAACTGCCTCAATTCTTCGTGGCATAGATACAACAAGGTGCTGGAAGCTTCCTCAGAGATTTTGGTCCATATTGACATGATGGCATCACACAGTTGCCGCAGATTTGTCGGCTGCACATCCATGATGCGAATCTCCCGTTCCACCACATCCCAAAGATGCTCTATTGGATTGAGATCTGGTGACTGTGGAGGCCATTTGAGTACAGTGAACTCATTGTCATGTTCAAGAAACCAGTCTGAGATGATTCTAGCTTTATGACATGGCGCATTATCCTGCTGAAAGTAGCCATCAGATGTTGGGTACATTGTGGTCATAAAGGGATGGACATGGTCAGCAACAATACTCAGGTAGGCTGTGGCGTTGCAACGATGCTCAATTGGTACCAAGGGGCCCGAAGAGTGCCAAGAAAATATTCCCCACACCATGACACCACCACCACCAGCCTGAACCGTTGATACAAGGCAGGATGGATCCATGCTTTCATGTTGTTGACGCCAAATTCTGACCCTATCATCCGAATGTCGCAGAAGAAATCGAGACTCATCAGACCAGGCAACGTTTTTCAATCTTCTACTGTCCAATTTCGATGAGCTTGTGCAAATTGTAGCCTCAGTTTCCTGTTCTTAGCTGAAAGGAGTGGCACCCGGTGTGGTCTTCTGCTGCTGTAGCCCATCTGCCTCAAAGTTGGAGGTACTGTGCGTTCAGAGATGCTCTTCTGCCTACCTTGGTTGTAACGGTTGGCTATTTGAGTCACTGTTGCCTTTCTATCAGCTCAAACCAGTCTGCCCATTCTCCTCTGACCTCTGGCATGAACAAGGCATTTCCGCCCACAGAACTGCCATATGGTAATGGATTTATTTTGCTGCCGTACTCTCTTCTTTACAATATTTTTGTATGTGGGTTCTATAATACTGGCTGTTTTTTGTGTTCATGTCTATAATCCTATGCAAAGATTCAGTTTGATCCCCCCCACCCCCATCACCAAACATGCACACTCCTTTGTGTTTAGAGCTATAAGCGCACACAAGGATAAAGGCAACTACTATACAACACCTGCTGAGTATCGTGCATGGATCTAATACCTAATAATGACATGGCAAAATAGTGAGCGGCCTCAGCAACTTTACTGCCCTGCGTAATCTCTCTGCAGCCAGTGTCAGATTGGGAAAGACACATTGTTTGCTGTGTGCTCCCTTATGTACTCACTGCTCCCCACACCTCCTAACAGCTTGGTCAGAACGGCCTAGATAACGGCCAGTTCATTAGAACATCCATCCTGCTTCTCTCAGTCTAATAATGCCTCCTCAATGTCTGTCAACTGAGTGAGTGCCATGTAGTTCCTACACTATTCTGGAATATACTCTTCTTAATATTCTTAATATCAGTGGCACATGAAGGTGCAGTATATAGGGGCCGTAATATGGACAATGCCCCACGTAGGGGTCCTTAATTCTTTTGGCTGAATTAATCAATATAACTATACTGTACCTCTTTAGGCTTCCTTTAGTGCTTCAGAGCGGTATAGGGATATAGTAAGGTTGGAGTGAACATATGAACCATGAGAACTATATGCCATAAGTTGAGGGGATGGTGCTGGGCGAGCTGGCAGTAAAAGAAACCAGTGATTCCAAGAAAGATACCAGTGTAAGTGCCAAGCTATTGCACCAGTTACATCCAAGTGCATGTGAGTCTATAGATGGAAAAGTACAGTAAGGTATTACTGGGAGTAGACTGTACTGTGTGAGTGTATTGGTGCTTGGATACACAGGCACTAAGCAGTAACTATACTCTTGTTTGACACTCGCATGCATCCCCCATACTGCCATACAGCTTTTATTTTCCCCTATATTTGACATACAGAAAATTGGAAAATATTGACTGAATTTTTAAAGGATTTGTCCAGGATTAGGAAAGGCACATATACAGTGGTCCCTTAACTCATGTTACAATATGTTCAACATACAATGCTACAGACAGCTCAGATCTGCAGCACATGTGAATAGGTAGATGATCAACCGATAAAGGTGACCATTTTACTGGTAAAACCATAGTTTTACTGGAGTGCATGCAGCTATTGGCTATCTGGTATCTCCTCTCTACAGTACAGTGTGATACTACATGTCCTGTACTGCTGTGTGTGTCTAGTATCTCCTCTACAGTACAGTGAGCTACTACATATCCTGTACTGCCATGTGTCTAGTATCTCCTCTCTACAGTACAGTGTGATACTAGATGTCCTGTACTGCTGTGTGTCTAGTATCTCCTCTCTACAGTACAGTGTGATACTACATGTCCTGTGCAGCTGTGTGTCTAGTATCTCCTCTCTACAGTACAGTGAGATACTACATATCCTGTACTGCCATGTCTCGTATATCCCCTACAGTACAGTGCGATATTACATGTCCTCTACTGCTGTGTTTGTCTTGTATCTCCTGTCTACAGTACAGTGTGACACTACATGTCCTGTGCTGCTGTGTGTGTCTAGTTTCTCCTCTACAGTACAGTGAGATACTACGTATCTTGTACTGCTGTTTGTGTCTAGTATCTCCTCTACAGTACAGTGAGATACTACATATCCTGTACTGCGGTGTGTGTCTAGTATCTCCTCTACAGTACAGTGAGATACTACATATCCTGTACTGCCATGTGTCTTGTATCTCCCCTACAGTACAGTGTGATATTACATGTCCTGTACTGCTGTGTGTGTCTAGTATCTCCTCCCTACAGTACAGTGTGATACTACATGTCCTGTACTGCTGTGTGTGTCTAGTATCTCCTCCCTACAGTACAGTGTGATACTACATGTCCTGTACTGTGTGTGTGTCTAGTGTCTCCTCTCTACAGTACAGTGTGATACTACATGTCCTATACTGCTGTGTGTGTGTCTAGTATCTCCTCCCCACAGTACAGTGTGATACTACATGTCCTGTACTGCTGTGTGTCTAGTTTCTCCTCTCTACATTACAGTGTGATACTACATGTCCTGTACTGCTGTGTGTCTAGTATCTCCTCTCTCTGTACAGTATAGTGTGATACTACATGTCCTGTACTGTGTGTGTGTCTAGTATCTCCTCTCTACAGTACAGTGTGATACTACATGTCCTGTACTGCTGTGTGTGTCTAGTATCTCCTCCTACAGTACAGTGTGATACTACATGTCCTGCACTGCAGTGTGTCTAGTAGCGCCTCTCTACAGTATAGTGTGATACTACATGTCCTGTACTGCTGTGTGTGTGTGTGTCTAGTATCTCCTCCCCACAGTACAGTGTGATACTACATGTCCTGTACTGCTGTGTTTGTCTAGTATCTCCTCCCCACAGTACAGTGTGATACTACACGTCCTGTACTGCTGTGTGTGTCTAGTATCTCCTCTCTACAGTACAGTGTGATACTACATGTCCTGTACTGCTGTGTGTGTCTAGTATCTCCTCTCTACAGTATAGTGTGATACTACATGTCCTGTACTGCTGTGTGT
Organism: Dendropsophus ebraccatus; assembly: GCF_027789765.1. Lineage (NCBI taxonomy): Eukaryota > Metazoa > Chordata > Amphibia > Anura > Hylidae > Dendropsophus > Dendropsophus ebraccatus. The sequence continues at coordinate 1,478 of NW_027210152.1, read as the reverse complement.
GTCTAGTATCTCCTCTCTACAGTAAGTGTGATACTACATGTCCTGTACTGCTGTGTGTCTAGTATCCTCTCTACAGTATAGTGTGATACTACATGTCCTGTACTGCTGTGTGTGTCTAGTATCTCCTCTCTACAGTATAGTGTGATACTACATGTCCTGTACTGCTGTGTGTCTAGTATCTCCTCCCTACAGTATAGTGTGATACTACATGTCCTGTACTGCTGTGTGTGTCTAGTATCTCCTCTCTACAGTACAGTGTGATACTACATGTCCTGTACTGCTGTGTGTGTCTAGTATCTCCTCTCTATAGTACAGTGTGATACTACATGTCCTGTACTGCTGTGTGTGTCTAGTATCTCTCTCTACAGTACAGTGTGATACTACATGTCCTGTACTGCTGTGTGTGTCTAGTATCTCCTCTCTACAGTATAGTGTGATACTACATGTCCTGTGCTGTGTGTGTCTAGTATCTCCTCTCTACAGTATAGTGTGATACTACATGTCCTGTACTGCTGTGTTTGTCTAGTATCTCCTCTCTACAGTACAGTGTGATACTACATGTCCTGTACTGCTGTGTGTGTCTAGTGTCTCCTCTCTACAGTATAGTGTGATACTACATATGTGTCTAGTATCTCCTCTCTACAGTATAGTGTGATACTACATGTCCTGTACTGCTGTGTGTGTTGTCTAGTATCTCCTCTCTACAGTAAGTGTGATACTACATGTCCTGTACTGCTGTGTGTGTTTCTAGTATCTCCTCTCTACAGTATAGTGTGATACTACATGTCCTGTACTGCTGGGTGTCTAGTATCTCCTCTCTACAGTACAGTGTGATACACATGTCCTGTACTGCTTTTTACCTCTACCAGGATGGTTCTTCTTTGGGCACCAAGTGAGGGCGGTTTTCATTTTATTTTTTCTGGTGTGATCTGTACAGGACCCTTAAAGTGCTCCGTCCTCTACATAGAAAGCATTAGAGACCCAGTAGCTTCTTTCTGACTGTTGTATGTAGGACCTACCTTTATCTATATTAGTTATCTGCTTATTTTCTTGTAATCTGCTTATTTTCCTTAAATCTAAACTTGGGATGACTTATTTTAGCTTAGAAACCAATACCAGTTTTCCATAGAGCTTTGGAAGATACAATAATTTCAATGTTACATTGGGTCGGTCTGGATCAAAGTTAATATTGTAATGTGACGGACCACTTACTTTCTTGCCAATTAACAGCACCACCCCTGTGCTCAGGTGGTGTGTGGTATTAAAGTCAGCTCATTGACTTCAAGGAACTGAGCTACAAACCCACACCAAACTGAGGGCAAGAGTGATGCTGTTTGTGGAAGAAAGCCGGGACAGTTTTTCTTAAACCCTTGATAACCCCTTTAAAACGGATCTAAATCACTTATGGTGTGTCCTTTCCTAATCCCATGCACAGCAGCATATATCTTAAGCTAGGTTCACACTGCGTTTTCAGCATC
>NW_027210151.1:0-105127 GCF_027789765.1 Dendropsophus ebraccatus | reverse complement strand
CCCCGCCCCCGGCACCGACCGCGACGCAATGCACTGCATGTTGCCGACTGTACCGGGCTTTTAAGCCTGGGTATTAAGCACACGCCCCATCGCGGGGGCATGGTCATATAAAACAAATGGCGCTGCTATGCCATGAGAAGATGAGATAGTAACAGGCGGCCCCAGCGCCAAAAGGTAACGACGGTTGCGTCTGCTGAAGAGGTGGCAGTAAAAATTTCATGTTGTCAACTGTACCAGGCTTAAGCCGGCAGGCCCCGCCCCCAGCCAATGCACGTGGCCAATCATACCAGGCTTAAGCCGGTAAGCCACGCCCCCTGCGCCGACCCAATGCTATGTAATTCACTGCAATGCAATTTGTTTTTGCCCCTTAGTGGGAGTGAACCCAGGACCCCCAGCGCTGCAAGGCTACGTGCTAACACACTGAGCCACCGTGCTGCCTCTACTCCAGTGCAATTTAAATGGGGGCATGTTAAAAAAACAAGTGGCGGTGCTATGTCATGAGAAGTAGCAGCCGCTTCAGCGCCAAAGGAAATGATGGGTTGCGTCTGCTGAAAAGGTGACAGTAAGCATTGCATGTTGCCATAGTTGCACACTGTACCTGCATGACGCGGTAAGCCCCGCCCCCATCGCGGTCAGCCCCGCCCCCGGCACCGACGCTACGCAATGCACTGTATGTTGCCGACTGTACCGGGCTTAAGCGGTAAGCCCCGCCCCATCGCGGTCAGCCCCGCCCCCGGCACCGACGCTACGCAATGCACTGTATGTTGCCGACTGTACCGGGCTTAAGCCGGTAAGCCCCGCCCCCATCGCGGTCAGCCCCGCCCCCGGCACCGACGCTACGCAATGCACTGTATGTTGCCGACTGTACCGGGCTTAAGCCGGTAAGCCCCGCCCCCATCGCGGTAAGCCCCGCCCCCGGCACCGACGCTATGCAATGCACTGCATGTTTCCATCTGTACCGGGCTTAAGCCGGTAAGCCCCGCCCCATCGCGGTAAGCCCCGCCCCGGCACCGACGCTACGCAATGCACTGCAAGTTGCCGACTGTACCGGGCTTAAGCCGGTAAGCCACGCCCCCATCGCGGGGGCATGTTCAATAAAACAAATGGCGCTGCTATGCCATGAGAAGATGAGAAGTAACAGCGGCCCCAGCGCAAAAGGTAACGAAAGTGTTGCGTCTGCTGAAGAGGTGGCAGTAAAAATTTCATGTTGTCAACTGTACCAGGCTTAAGCCGGCAGGCCCCGCCCCCAGCCAATGCACGTGGCCAATTCATACCAGGCTTAAGCCGGTAAGCCACGCCCCTGCGCCGACCCAATGCTATGTAATTCACTGCAATGCAATTTGTTTTTTGCCCCCTTAGTGGGAGTTGAACCCAGGACCCCAGCGCTGCAAGGCTACTGTGCTAACCACTGAGCCACCGTGCTGCCTCTACTCCAGTGCAATTTAAATGGGGGCATGTTTAAAAAACACGTGGCGGTGCTATGTCATGAGAAGTAGCAGCCGCTTCAGCGCCAAAGGAAATGATGGGTTGCGTCTGCTGAAAAGGTGACAGTAAGCATTGCATGTTGCCATAGTTGCACACTGTACCTGGCATGACGCGGTAAGCCCCGGCCCCATCGCGGTGTCAGCCCCGCCCCCGCACCGACGCTACGCAATGCACTGTATGTTGCCGACTGTACCGGGCTTAAGCCGGTAAGCCCCGCCCCCATCGCGGTCAGCCCCGCCCCCGGCACCGACGCTACGCAATGCACTGTATGTTGCCGACTGTACCGGGCTTATGCCGGTAAGCCCCGCCCCCATCGCGGTAAGCCCGCCCCCGGCACCGACGCTATGCAATGCACTGCATGTTCCATCTGTACCGGGCTTAAGCCGGTAAGCCCCGCCCCATCGCGGTAAGCCCCGCCCCCGGCACCGACGCTACGCAATGCACTGCAAGTTGCCGACTGTACCGGGCTTAAGCCGGTAAGCCACGCCCCATCGCGGGGGCATGTTCAATAAAACAAATGGCGCTGCTATGCCATGAGAAGATGAGAAGTAACAGCGGCCCCAGCGCAAAAGGTAACGAAGTGTTGCGTCTGCTGAAGAGGTGGCAGTAAAAATTTCATGTTGTCAACTGTACCAGGCTTAAGCCGGCAGGCCCCGCCCCCAGCCAATGCACGTGGCCAATCATACCAGGCTTAAGCCGGTAAGCCACGCCCCTGCGCCGACCCAATGCTATGTAATTCACTGCAATGCAATTTGTTTTTTGCCCTTAGTGGGAGTTGAACCCAGGACCCCAGCGCTGCAAGGCTACTGTGCTAACCACTGAGCCACCGTGCTGCCTCTACTCCAGTGCAATTTAAATGGGGGCATGTTTAAAAACAAGTGGCGGTGCTATGTCATGAGAAGTAGCAGCCGCTTCAGCGCCAAAGGAAATGATGGGTTGCGTCTGCTGAAAAGGTGACAGTAAGCATTGCATGTTGCCATAGTTGCACACTGTACCTGGCATGACGCGGTAAGCCCCGGCCCCATCGCGGTCAGCCCCGCCCCCGGCACCGACGCTACGCAATGCACTGTATGTTGCCGACTGTACCGGGCTTAAGCCGGTAAGCCCCGCCCCCATCGCGGTCAGCCCCGCCCCGGCACCGACGCTACGCAATGCACTGTATGTTGCCGACTGTACCGGGCTTAAGCCGGTAAGCCCCGTCCCCATCGCGGTAAGCCCCGCCCCCGGCACCGACGCTATGCAATGCACTGCATGTTTCCATCTGTACCGGGCTTAAGCCGGTAAGCCCCGCCCCATCGCGGTAAGCCCCGCCCCGGCACCGACGCTACGCAATGCACTGCAAGTTGCCGACTGTACCGGGCTTAAGCCGGTAAGCCACGCCCCCATCGCGGGGGCATGTTCAATAAAACAAATGGCGCTGCTATGCCATGAGAAGATGAGAAGTAACAGCGGCCCCAGCGCAAAAGGTAACGAAGTGTTGCGTCTGCTGAAGAGGTGGCAGTAAAAATTTCATGTTGTCAACTGTACCAGGCTTAAGCCGGCAGGCCCCGCCCCCAGCCAATGCACGTGGCCAATCATACCAGGCTTAAGCCGGTAACCCACGCCCCCTGCGCCGACCCAATGCTATGTAATTCACTGCAATGCAATTTTTTTTTGCCCTTAGTGGGAGTTGAACCCAGGACCCCAGCGCTGCAAGGCTACTGTGCTAACCACTGAGCCACCGTGCTGCCTCTACTCCAGTGCAATTTAAATGGGGGCATGTTTAAAAAACAAGTGGCGGTGCTATGTCATGAGAAGTAGCAGCCGCTTCAGCGCCAAAGGAAATGATGGGTTGCGTCTGCTGAAAAGGTGACAGTAAGCATTGCATGTTGCCATAGTTGCACACTGTACCTGCATGACGCGGTAAGCCCCGCCCCCATCGCGGTCAGCCCGCCCCCGGCACCGACGACGCAATGCACTGTATGTTGCCGACTGTACCGGGCTTTAGGCGGTAAGCCCCGCCCCCATCGCGGTCAGCCCCGCCCCCGGCACCGACGCTACGCAATGCACTGTATGTTGCCGACTGTACCGGGCTTAAGCCGGTAAGCCCCGCCCCCATCGCGGTCAGCCCCGCCCCCGGCGCCGACGCTACGCAATGCACTGTATGTTGCCGACTGTACCGGGCTTAAGCCGGTAAGCCCCGCCCCCATCGCGGTAAGCCCCCCCCCCGGCCCCGACGCTATGCAATGCACTGCATGTTTCCATCTGTACCGGGCTTAAGCCGGTAAGCCCCGCCCCATCGCGGTAAGCCCCGCCCCCGGCACCGACGCTACGCAATGCACTGCAAGTTGCCGACTGTACCGGGCTTAAGCCGGTAAGCCACGCCCCCATCGCGGGGGCATGTTCAATAAACAAATGGCGGTGCTATGCCTTGAGAAGATGAGAAGTAACAGCGGCCCCAGCGCAAAAGGTAACGAAGTGTTGCGTCTGCTGAAGAGGTGGCAGTAAAAATTTCATGTTGTCAACTGTACCAGGCTTAAGCCGGCAGGCCCCGCCCCCAGCCAATGCACGTGGCCAATCATACCAGGCTTAAGGCGGCAAGCCACGCCCCCTGCGCCGACCCAATGCTATGTAATTCACTGCAATGCAATTTGTTTTTTGCCCCTTAGTGGGAGTTGAACCCAGGACCCCAGCGCTGCAAGGCTACTGTGCTAACCACTGAGCCACCGTGCTGCCTCTACTCCAGTGCAATTTAAATGGGGGCATGTTTAAAAAACACGTGGCGGTGCTATGTCATGAGAAGTAGCAGCTGCTTCAGCGCCAAAGGAAATGATGGGTTGCGTCTGCTGAAAAGGTGACAGTAAGCATTGCATGTTGCCATAGTTGCACACTGTACCGGGCATGACGCGGTAAGCCCCGCCCCCATCGCGGTCAGCCCCGCCCCCGGCACCGACGCTACGCAATGCACTGTATGTTGCCGACTGTACCGGGCTTAAGCCGGTAAGCCCGCCCCCATCGCGGTCAGCCCCGCCCCCGGCACCGACGCTACGCAATGCACTGTATGTTGCCGACTGTACCGGGCTTAAGCCGGTAAGCCCCGCCCCATCGCGGTAAGCCCCGCCCCCGGCACCGACGCTATGCAATGCACTGCATGTTTCCATCTGTACCGGGCTTAAGCCGGTAAGCCCCGCCCCATCGCGGTAAGCCCCGCCCCCGGCACCGACGCTACGCAATGCACTGCAAGTTGCCGACTGTACCGGGCTTAAGCCGGTAAGCCACGCCCCCATCGCGGGGGCATGTTCAATAAAACAAATGGCGCTGCTATGCCATGAGAAGATGAGAAGTAACAGCGGCCCCAGCGCAAAAGGTAACGAAGTGTTGCGTCTGCTGAAGAGGTGGCAGTAAAAATTTCATGTTGTCAACTGTACCAGGCTTAAGCCGGCAGGCCCCGCCCCAGCCAATGCACGTGGCCAATCATACCAGGCTTAAGCCGGTAAGCCACGCCCCCTGCGCCGACCCAATGCTATGTAATTCACTGCAATGCAATTTGTTTTTTGCCCTTAGTGGGAGTTGAACCCAGGACCCCAGCGCTGCAAGGCTACTGTGCTAACCACTGAGCCACCGTGCTGCCTCTACTCCAGTGCAATTTAAATGGGGGCATGTTTAAAAAACACAGTGGCGGTGCTATGTCATGAGAAGTAGCAGCCGCTTCAGCGCCAAAGGAAATGATGGGTTGCGTCTGCTGAAAAGGTGACAGTAAGCATTGCATGTTGCCATAGTTGCACACTGTACCTGGCATGACGCGGTAAGCCCCGCCCCCATCGCGGTCAGCCCCGCCCCCGGCACCGACGCTACGCAATGCACTGTATGTTGCCGACTGTACCGGGCTTAAGCCGGTAAGCCCCGCCCCCATCGCGGTCAGCCCCGCCCCCGGCACCGACGCTACGCAATGCACTGTATGTTGCCGACTGTACCGGGCTTCAGCCGGTAAGCCCCGCCCCCATCGCGGTCAGCCCCGCCCCCGGCACCGACGCTACGCAATGCACTGTATGTTGCCGACTGTACCGGGCTTAAGCCGGTAAGCCCCACCCCATCGCGGTAAGCCCCGCCCCGGCACCGACGCTATGCAATGCACTGCATGTTTCCATCTGTACCGGGCTTAAGCCGGTAAGCCCCGCCCCATCGCGGTAAGCCCCGCCCCGGCACCGACGCTACGCAATGCACTGCAAGTTGCCGACTGTACCGGGCTTAAGCCGGTAAGCCACGCCCCCATCGCGGGGGCATGTTCAATAAAACAAATGGCGCTGCTATGCCATGAGAAGATGAGAAGTAACAGCGGCCCCAGCGCAAAAGGTAACGAAGTGTTGCGTCTGCTGAAGAGGTGGCAGTAAAAATTTCATGTTGTCAACTGTACCAGGCTTAAGCCGGCAGGCCCCGCCCCCAGCCAATGCACGTGGCCAATCATACCAGGCTTAAGCCGGTAAGCCACGCCCCCTGCGCCGACCCAATGCTATGTAATTCACTGCAATGCAATTTGTTTTTTGCCCTTAGTGGGAGTTGAACCCAGGACCCCAGCGCTGCAAGGCTACTGTGCTAACCACTGAGCCACCGTGCTGCCTCTACTCCAGTGCAATTTAAATGGGGGCATGTTTAAAAAACACGTGGCGGTGCTATGTCATGAGAAGTAGCAGCCGCTTCAGCGCCAAAGGAAATGATGGGTTGCGTCTGCTGAAAAGGTGACAGTAAGCATTGCATGTTGCCATAGTTGCACACTGTACCTGGCATGACGCGGTAAGCCCCGCCCCCATCGCGGTCAGCCCCGCCCCCGGCACCGACGCTACGCAATGCACTGTATGTTGCCGACTGTACCGGGCTTAAGCCGGTAAGCCCCGCCCCCATCGCGGTCAGCCCCGCCCCCGGCACCGACGCTACGCAATGCACTGTATGTTGCCGACTGTACCGGGCTTAAGCCGGTAAGCCCCGCCCCCATCGCGGTAAGCCCCGCCCCCGGCACCGACGCTATGCAATGCACTGCATGTTTCCATCTGTACCGGGCTTAAGCCGGTAAGCCCCGCCCCATCGCGGTAAGCCCCGCCCCCGGCACCGACGCTACGCAATTCACTGCAAGTTGCCGACTGTACCGGGCTTAAGCCGGTAAGCCACGCCCCCATCGCGGGGGCATGTTCAATAAAACAAATGGCGCTGCTATGCCATGAGAAGATGAGAAGTAACAGCGGCCCCAGCGCAAAAGGTAACGAAGTGTTGCGTCTGCTGAAGAGGTGGCAGTAAAAATTTCATGTTGTCAACTGTACCAGGCTTAAGCCGGCAGGCCCCGCCCCCAGCCAATGCACGTGGCCAATCATACCAGGCTTAAGCCGGTAAGCCACGCCCCCTGCGCCGACCCAATGCTATGTAATTCACTGCAATGCAATTTGTTTTTTGCCCTTAGTGGGAGTTGAACCCAGGACCCCAGCGCTGCAAGGCTACTGTGCTAACCACTGAGCCACCGTGCTGCCTCTACTCCAGTGCAATTTAAATGGGGGCATGTTTAAAAAACAAGTGGCGGTGCTATGTCATGAGAAGTAGCAGCCGCTTCAGCGCCAAAGGAAATGATGGGTTGCGTCTGCTGAAAAGGTGACAGTAAGCATTGCATGTTGCCATAGTTGCACACTGTACCTGGCATGACGCGGTAAGCCCCGCCCCCATCGCGGTCACCCCCGCCCCCGGCACCGACGCTACGCAATGCACTGTATGTTGCCGACTGTACCGGGCTTAAGCCGGTAAGCCCCGCCCCCATCGCGGTCAGCCCCGCCCCGGCACCGACGCTACGCAATGCACTGTATGTTGCCGACTGTACCGGGCTTAAGCCGGTAAGCCCCGCCCCCATCGCGGTAAGCCCCGCCCCCGGCACCGACGCTATGCAATGCACTGCATGTTTCCATTTTTTTTTAAGCCCCGCCCCATCGCGGTAAGCCCCGCCCCGGCACCGACGCTACGCAATCACTGCAAGTTGCCGACTGTACCGGGCTTAAGCCGGTAAGCCACGCCCCCATCGCGGGGGCATGTTCAATAAAACAAATGGCGCTGCTATGCCATGAGAAGATGAGAAGTAACAGCGGCCCCAGCGCAAAAGGTAACGAAGTGTTGCGTCTGCTGAAGAGGTGGCAGTAAAAATTTCATGTTGTCAACTGTACCAGGCTTAAGCCGGCAGGCCCCGCCCCCAGCCAATGCACGTGGCCAATCATACCAGGCTTAAGCCGGTAAGCCACGCCCCCTGCGCCGACCCAATGCTATGTAATTCACTGCAATGCAATTTGTTTTTTGCCCTTAGTGGGAGTTGAACCCAGGACCCCAGCGCTGCAAGGCTACTGTGCTAACCACTGAGCCACCGTGCTGCCTCTACTCCAGTGCAATTTAAATGGGGCATGTTTAAAAAACAAGTGGCGGTGCTATGTCATGAGAAGTAGCAGCCGCTTCAGCGCCAAAGGAAATGATGGGTTGCGTCTGCTGAAAAGGTGACAGTAAGCATTGCATGTTGCCATAGTTGCACACTGTACCTGGCATGACGCGGTAAGCCCCGCCCCCATCGCGGTCAGCCCCGCCCCCGGCACCGACGCTACGCAATGCACTGTATGTTGCCGACTGTACCGGGCTTAAGCCGGTAAGCCCCGCCCCCATCGCGGTCAGCCCCGCCCCCGGCACCGACGCTACGCAATGCACTGTATGTTGCCGACTGTACCGGGCTTAAGCCGGTAAGCCCCGCCCCCATCGCGGTAAGCCCCGCCCCCGGCACCGACGCTATGCAATGCACTGCATCTTTCCAACTGTACCGGGCTTAAGCCGGTAAGCCCCGCCCCCATCGCGGTAAGCCCCGCCCCCGGCACCGACGCTACGCAATGCACTGCAAGTTGCCGACTGTACCGGGCTTAAGCCGGTAAGCCACGCCCCCATCGCGGGGGCATGTTCAATAAAACAAATGGCGTGCTATGCCATGAGAAGATGAGAAGTAACAGCGGCCCCAGCGCAAAAGGTAACGAAGTGTTGCGTCTGCTGAAGAGGTGGCAGTAAAAATTTCATGTTGTCAACTGTACCAGGCTTAAGCCGGCAGGCCCCGCCCCCAGCCAATGCACGTGGCCAATCATACCAGGCTTAAGCCGGTAAGCCACGCCCCCTGCGCCGACCCAATGCTATGTAATTCACTGCAATGCAATTTGTTTTTTGCCCCTTAGTGGGAGTTGAACCCAGGACCCCAGCGCTGCAAGGCTACTGTGCTAACCACTGAGCCACCGTGCTGCCTCTACTCCAGTGCAATTTAAATGGGGGCATGTTTAAAAAACAAGTGGCGGTGCTATGTCATGAGAAGTAGCAGCCGCTTCAGCGCCAAAGGAAATGATGGGTTGCGTCTGCTGAAAAGGTGACAGTAAGCATTGCATGTTGCCATAGTTGCACACTGTACCTGGCATGACGCGGTAAGCCCCGCCCCCATCGCGGTCAGCCCCGCCCCCGGCACCGACGCTACGCAATGCACTGTATGTTGCCGACTGTACCGGGCTTAAGCCGGTAAGCCCCGCCCCCATCGCGGTCAGCCCGCCCCCGGCACCGACGCTACGCAATGCACTGTATGTTGCCGACTGTACCGGGCTTAAGCCGGTAAGCCCCGCCCCCATCGCGGTAAGCCCCGCCCCCGGCACCGACGCTATGCAATGCACTGCATGTTTCCATCTGTACCGGGCTTAAGCCGGTAAGCCCCGCCCCATCGCGGTAAGCCCCGCCCCCGGCACCGACGCTACGCAATGCACTGCAAGTTGCCGACTGTACCGGGCTTAAGCCGGTAAGCCACGCCCCCATCGCGGGGGCATGTTCAATAAAACAAATGGCGCTGCTATGCCATGAGAAGATGAGAAGTAACAGCGGCCCCAGCGCAAAAGGTAACGAAGTGTTGCGTCTGCTGAAGAGGTGGCAGTAAAAATTTCATGTTGTCAACTGTACCAGGCTTAAGCCGGCAGGCCCCGCCCCAGCCAATGCACGTGGCCAATCATACCAGGCTTAAGCCGGTAAGCCACGCCCCCTGCGCCGACCCAATGCTATGTAATTCACTGCAATGCAATTTGTTTTTTGCCCTTAGTGGGAGTTGAACCCAGGACCCCAGCGCTGCAAGGCTACTGTGCTAACCACTGAGCCACCGTGCTGCCTCTACTCCAGTGCAATTTAAATGGGGGCATGTTTAAAAAACAAGTGGCGGTGCTATGTCATGAGAAGTAGCAGCCGCTTCAGCGCCAAAGGAAATGATGGGTTGCGTCTGCTGAAAAGGTGACAGTAAGCATTGCATGTTGCCATAGTTGCACACTGTACCTGGCATGACGCGGTAAGCCCCGCCCCCATCGCGGTCAGCCCCGCCCCGGCACCGACGCTACGCAATGCACTGTATGTTGCCGACTGTACCGGGCTTAAGCCGGTAAGCCCCGCCCCCATCGCGGTCAGCCCCGCCCCCGGCACCGACGCTACGCAATGCACTGTATGTTGCCGACTGTACCGGGCTTAAGCCGGTAAGCCCCGCCCCCATCGCGGTCAGCCCCGCCCCCGGCACCGACGCTACGCAATGCACTGTATGTTGCCGACTGTACCGGGCTTAAGCCGGTAAGCCCCGCCCCCATCGCGGTAAGCCCCGCCCCGGCACCGACGCTATGCAATGCACTGCATGTTTCCATCTGTACCGGGCTTAAGCCGGTAAGCCCCGCCCCATCGCGGTAAGCCCCGCCCCGGCACCGACGCTACGCAATTCACTGCAAGTTGCCGACTGTACCGGGCTTAAGCCGGTAAGCCACGCCCCATCGCGGGGGCATGTTCAATAAAACAAATGGCGCTGCTATGCCATGAGAAGATGAGAAGTAACAGCGGCCCCAGCGCAAAAGGTAACGAAGTGTTGCGTCTGCTGAAGAGGTGGCAGTAAAAATTTCATGTTGTCAACTGTACCAGGCTTAAGCCGGCAGGCCCCGCCCCCAGCCAATGCACGTGGCCAATCATACCAGGCTTAAGCCGGTAAGCCACGCCCCCTGCGCCGACCCAATGCTATGTAATTCACTGCAATGCAATTTGTTTTTTGCCCTTAGTGGGAGTTGAACCCAGGACCCCAGCGCTGCAAGGCTACTGTGCTAACCACTGAGCCACCGTGCTGCCTCTACTCCAGTGCAATTTAAATGGGGGCATGTTTAAAAAACAAGTGGCGGTGCTATGTCATGAGAAGTAGCAGCCGCTTCAGCGCCAAAGGAAATGATGGGTTGCGTCTGCTGAAAAGGTGACAGTAAGCATTGCATGTTGCCATAGTTGCACACTGTACCTGGCATGACGCGGTAAGCCCCGCCCCCATCGCGGTCAGCCCCGCCCCCGGCACCGACGCTACGCAATGCACTGTATGTTGCCGACTGTACCGGGCTTAAGCCGGTAAGCCCCGCCCCCATCGCGGTCAGCCCCGCCCCGGCACCGACGCTACGCAATGCACTGTATGTTGCGACTGTACCGGGTCGGTAAGCCCCCGCGATCCCCGGCACCGACGCTACGCAATGCACTGTATGTTGCCGACTGTACCGGGCTTAAGCCGGTAAGCCCCGCCCCCATCGCGGTAAGCCCCGCCCCCGGCACCGACGCTATGCAATGCACTGCATGTTTCCATCTGTACCGGGCTTAAGCCGGTAAGCCCCGCCCCATCGCGGTAAGCCCCGCCCCCGGCACCGACGCTACGCAATGCACTGCAAGTTGCCGACTGTAACGGGCTTAAGCCGGTAAGCCACGCCCCCATCGCGGGGGCATGTTCAATAAAACAAATGGCTGCTATGCCATGAGAAGATGAGAAGTAACAGCGGCCCCAGCGCAAAAGGTAACGAAGTGTTGCGTCTGCTGAAGAGGTGGCAGTAAAAATTTCATGTTGTCAACTGTACCAGGCTTAAGCCGGCAGGCCCCGCCCCCAGCCAATGCACGTGGCCAATCATACCAGGCTTAAGCCGGTAAGCCACGCCCCCTGCGCCGACCCAATGCTATGTAATTCACTGCAATGCAATTTGTTTTTTGCCCTTAGTGGGAGTTGAACCCAGGACCCCAGCGCTGCAAGGCTACTGTGCTAACCACTGAGCCACCGTGCTGCCTCTACTCCAGTGCAATTTAAATGGGGGCATGTTTAAAAAACACGTGGCGGTGCTATGTCATGAGAAGTAGCAGCCGCTTCAGCGCCAAAGGAAATGATGGGTTGCGTCTGCTGAAAAGGTGACAGTAAGCATTGCATGTTGCCATAGTTGCACACTGTACCTGGCATGACGCGGTAAGCCCCGGCCCCATCGCGGTCAGCCCCGCCCCCGGCACCGACGCTACGCAATGCACTGTATGTTGCCGACTGTACCGGGCTTAAGCCGGTAAGCCCCGCCCCCATCGCGGTCAGCCCCGCCCCCGGCACCGACGCTACGCAATGCACTGTATGTTGCCGACTGTACCGGGCTTAAGCCGGTAAGCCCCGCCCCCATCGCGGTAAGCCCCGCCCCCGGCACCGACGCTATGCAATGCACTGCATGTTTCCATCTGTACCGGGCTTAAGCCGGTAAGCCCCGCCCCATCGCGGTAAGCCCCGCCCCCGGCACCGACGCTACGCAATGCACTGCAAGTTGCCGACTGTACCGGGCTTAAGCCGGTAAGCCACGCCCCCATCGCGGGGGCATGTTCAATAAAACAAATGGCGGTGCTATGCCATGAGAAGATGAGAAGTAACAGCGGCCCCAGCGCAAAAGGTAACGAAGTGTTGCGTCTGCTGAAGAGGTGGCAGTAAAAATTTCATGTTGTCAACTGTACCAGGCTTAAGCCGGCAGGCCCCGCCCCCAGCCAATGCACGTGGCCAATCATACCAGGCTTAAGCCGGTAAGCCACGCCCCTGCGCCGACCCAATGCTATGTAATTCACTGCAATGCAATTTGTTTTTTGCCCTTAGTGGGAGTTGAACCCAGGACCCCAGCGCTGCAAGGCTACTGTGCTAACCACTGAGCCACCGTGCTGCCTCTACTCCAGTGCAATTTAAATGGGGGCATGTTTAAAAAACAAGTGGCGGTGCTATGTCATGAGAAGTAGCAGCCGCTTCAGCGCCAAAGGAAATGATGGGTTGCGTCTGCTGAAAAGGTGACAGTAAGCATTGCATGTTGCCATAGTTGCACACTGTACCTGGCATGACGCGGTAAGCCCCGCCCCCATCGCGGTCAGCCCCGCCCCCGGCACCGACGCTACGCAATGCACTGTATGTTGCCGACTGTACCGGGCTTAAGCCGGTAAGCCCCGCCCCCATCGCGGTCAGCCCCGCCCCGGCACCGACGCTACGCAATGCACTGTATGTTGCCGACTGTACCGGGCTTAAGCCGGTAAGCCCCGCCCCCATCGCGGTCAGCCCCGCCCCCGGCACCGACGCTACGCAATGCACTGTATGTTGCCGACTGTACCGGGCTTAAGCCGGTAAGCCCCGCCCCATCGCGGTAAGCCCCGCCCCCGGCACCGACGCTATGCAATGCACTGCATGTTTCCATCTGTACCGGGCTTAAGCCGGTAAGCCCCGCCCCATCGCGGTAAGCCCCGCCCCCGGCACCGACGCTACGCAATGCACTGCAAGTTGCCGACTGTACCGGGCTTAAGCCGGTAAGCCACGCCCCCATCGCGGGGGCATGTTCAATAAAACAAATGGCGCTGCTATGCCATGAGAAGATGAGAAGTAACAGCGGCCCCAGCGCAAAAGGTAACGAAGTGTTGCGTCTGCTGAAGAGGTGGCAGTAAAAATTTCATGTTGTCAACTGTACCAGGCTTAAGCCGGCAGGCCCCGCCCCCAGCCAATGCACGTGGCCAATCATACCAGGCTTAAGCCGGTAAGCCACGCCCTTGCGCCGACCCAATGCTATGTAATTCACTGCAATGCAATTTGTTTTTTGCCCTTAGTGGGAGTTGAACCCAGGACCCCAGCGCTGCAAGGCTACTGTGCTAACCACTGAGCCACCGTGCTGCCTCTACTCCAGTGCAATTTAAATGGGGGCATGTTTAAAAAACAAGTGGCGGTGCTATGTCATGAGAAGTAGCAGCCGCTTCAGCGCCAAAGGAAATGATGGGTTGCGTCTGCTGAAAAGGTGACAGTAAGCATTGCATGTTGCCATAGTTGCACACTGTACCTGGCATGACGCGGTAAGCCCCGCCCCCATCGCGGTCAGCCCCGCCCCCGGCACCGACGCTACGCAATGCACTGTATGTTGCCGACTGTACCGGGCTTAAGCCGGTAAGCCCCGCCCCCATCGCGGTCAGCCCCGCCCCCGGCACCGACGCTACGCAATGCACTGTATGTTGCCGACTGTACCGGGCTTAAGCCGGTAAGCCCCGCCCCCATCGCGGTAAGCCCCGCCCCCGGCACCGACGCTATGCAATGCACTGCATGTTTCCATCTGTACCGGGCTTAAGCCGGTAAGCCCCGCCCCATCGCGGTAAGCCCCGCCCCCGGCACCGACGCTACGCAATTCACTGCAAGTTGCCGACTGTACCGGGCTTAAGCCGGTAAGCCACGCCCCCATCGCGGGGGCATGTTCAATAAAACAAATGGCGCTGCTATGCCATGAGAAGATGAGAAGTAACAGCGGCCCCAGCGCAAAAGGTAACGAAGTGTTGCGTCTGCTGAAGAGGTGGCAGTAAAAATTTCATGTTGTCAACTGTACCAGGCTTAAGCCGGCAGGCCCCGCCCCCAGCCAATGCACGTGGCCAATCATACCAGGCTTAAGCCGGTAAGCCACGCCCCCTGCGCCGACCCAATGCTATGTAATTCACTGCAATGCAATTTGTTTTTTGCCCTTAGTGGGAGTTGAACCCAGGACCCCAGCGCTGCAAGGCTACTGTGCTAACCACTGAGCCACCGTGCTGCCTCTACTCCAGTGCAATTTAAATGGGGGCATGTTTAAAAAACAAGTGGCGGTGCTATGTCATGAGAAGTAGCAGCCGCTTCAGCGCCAAAGGAAATGATGGGTTGCGTCTGCTGAAAAGGTGACAGTAAGCATTGCATGTTGCCATAGTTGCACACTGTACCTGGCATGACGCGGTATCGCGGTCAGCACCCGCTACCCCATGCCGACGTACCGGGCTTAAGCCGGTAAGCCCCGCCCCCATCCGGCACCGGCACCGACGCTACGCAATGCACTGTATGTTGCCGACTGTACCGGGCTTAAGCCGGTAAGCCCCGCCCCCATCGCGGTAAGCCCCGCCCCCGGCACCGACGCTATGCAATGCACTGCATGTTTCCATCTGTACCGGGCTTAAGCCGGTAAGCCCCGCCCCATCGCGGTAAGCCCCGCCCCCGGCACCGACGCTACGCAATGCACTGCAAGTTGCCGACTGTACCGGGCTTAAGCCGGTAAGCCACGCCCCCATCGCGGGGGCATGTTCAATAAAACAAATGGCGCTGCTATGCCATGAGAAGATGAGAAGTAACAGCGGCCCCAGCGCAAAAGGTAACGAAGTGTTGCGTCTGCTGAAGAGGTGGCAGTAAAAATTTCATGTTGTCAACTGTACCAGGCTTAAGCCGGCAGGCCCCGCCCCCAGCCAATGCACGTGGCCAATCATACCAGGCTTAAGCCGGTAAGCCACGCCCCCTGCGCCGACCCAATGCTATGTAATTCACTGCAATGCAATTTGTTTTTTGCCCTTAGTGGGAGTTGAACCCAGGACCCCAGCGCTGCAAGGCTACTGTGCTAACCACTGAGCCACCGTGCTGCCTCTACTCCAGTGCAATTTAAATGGGGGCATGTTTAAAAAACAAGTGGCGGTGCTATGTCATGAGAAGTAGCAGCCGCTTCAGCGCCAAAGGAAATGATGGGTTGCGTCTGCTGAAAAGGTGACAGTAAGCATTGCATGTTGCCATAGTTGCACACTGTACCTGGCATGACGCGGTAAGCCCCGCCCCCATCGCGGTCAGCCCCGCCCCCGGCACCGACGCTACGCAATGCACTGTATGTTGCCGACTGTACCGGGCTTAAGCCGGTAAGCCCCGCCCCCATCGCGGTCAGCCCCGCCCCCGGCACCGACGCTACGCAATGCACTGTATGTTGCCGACTGTACCGGGCTTAAGCCGGTAAGCCCCGCCCCCAACCCGGGAGCCCCGCCCCCGGCACCGACGCTACGCAATGCACTGTATGTTGCCGACTGTACCGGGCTTAAGCCGGTAAGCCCCGCCCCCATCGCGGTAAGCCCCGCCCCCGGCACCGACGCTATGCAATGCACTGCATGTTTCCATCTGTACCGGGCTTAAGCCGGTAAGCCCCGCCCCATCGCGGTAAGCCCCGCCCCCGGCACCGACGCTACGCAATTCACTGCAAGTTGCCGACTGTACCGGGCTTAAGCCGGTAAGCCACGCCCCCATCGCGGGGGCATGTTCAATAAAACAAATGGCGCTGCTATGCCATGAGAAGATGAGAAGTAACAGCGGCCCCAGCGCAAAAGGTAACGAAGTGTTGCGTCTGCTGAAGAGGTGGCAGTAAAAATTTCATGTTGTCAACTGTACCAGGCTTAAGCCGGCAGGCCCCGCCCCCAGCCAATGCACGTGGCCAATCATACCAGGCTTAAGCCGGTAAGCCACGCCCCCTGCGCCGACCCAATGCTATGTAATTCACTGCAATGCAATTTGTTTTTTGCCCTTAGTGGGAGTTGAACCCAGGACCCCAGCGCTGCAAGGCTACTGTGCTAACCACTGAGCCACCGTGCTGCCTCTACTCCAGTGCAATTTAAATGGGGGCATGTTTAAAAAACAAGTGGCGGTGCTATGTCATGAGAAGTAGCAGCCGCTTCAGCGCCAAAGGAAATGATGGGTTGCGTCTGCTGAAAAGGTGACAGTAAGCATTGCATGTTGCCATAGTTGCACACTGTACCTGGCATGACGCGGTAAGCCCCGCCCCCATCGCGGTCAGCCCCGCCCCCGGCACCGACGCTACGCAATGCACTGTATGTTGCCGACTGTACCGGGCTTAAGCCGGTAAGCCCCGCCCCCATCGCGGTCAGCCCCGCCCCCGGCACCGACGCTACGCAATGCACTGTATGTTGCCGACTGTACCGGGCTTAAGCCGGTAAGCCCCGCCCCCATCGCGGTAAGCCCCGCCCCCGGCACCGACGCTATGCAATGCACTGCATGTTTCCATCTGTACCGGGCTTAAGCCGGTAAGCCCCGCCCCATCGCGGTAAGCCCCGCCCCCGGCACCGACGCTACGCAATTCACTGCAAGTTGCCGACTGTACCGGGCTTAAGCCGGTAAGCCACGCCCCCATCGCGGGGGCATGTTCAATAAAACAAATGGCGGTGCTATGCCATGAGAAGATGAGAAGTAACAGCGGCCCCAGCGCAAAAGGTAACGAAGTGTTGCGTCTGCTGAAGAGGTGGCAGTAAAAATTTCATGTTGTCAACTGTACCAGGCTTAAGCCGGCAGGCCCCGCCCCCAGCCAATGCACGTGGCCAATCATACCAGGCTTAAGCCGGTAAGCCACGCCCCCTGCGCCGACCCAATGCTATGTAATTCACTGCAATGCAATTTGTTTTTTGCCCTTAGTGGGAGTTGAACCCAGGACCCCAGCGCTGCAAGGCTACTGTGCTAACCACTGAGCCACCGTGCTGCCTCTACTCCAGTGCAATTTAAATGGGGGCATGTTTAAAAAACAAGTGGCGGTGCTATGTCATGAGAAGTAGCAGCCGCTTCAGCGCCAAAGGAAATGATGGGTTGCGTCTGCTGAAAAGGTGACAGTAAGCATTGCATGTTGCCATATGCACACTGTACCTTGACGCACACTGTACGCAATGCACTGTATGTTGCCACTGTACCGGGCTTAAGCGGTAAGCCCCGCCCCCATCGCGGTCAGCCCCGCCCCCGGCACCGACGCTACGCAATGCACTGGATGTTGCCGACTGTACCGGGCTTAAGCCGGTAAGCCCCGCCCCCATCGCGGTCAGCCCCGCCCCCGGCACCGACGCTACGCAATGCACTGTATGTTGCCGACTGTACCGGGCTTAAGCCGGTAAGCCCCGCCCCCATCGCGGTAAGCCCCGCCCCCGGCACCGACGCTATGCAATGCACTGCATGTTTCCATCTGTACCGGGCTTAAGCCGGTAAGCCCCGCCCCATCGCGGTAAGCCCCGCCCCCGGCACCGACGCTACGCAATGCACTGCAAGTTGCCGACTGTACCGGGCTTAAGCCGGTAAGCCACGCCCCCATCGCGGGGGCATGTTCAATAAAACAAATGGCGGTGCTATGCCATGAGAAGATGAGAAGTAACAGCGGCCCCAGCGCAAAAGGTAACGAAGTGTTGCGTCTGCTGAAGAGGTGGCAGTAAAAATTTCATGTTGTCAACTGTACCAGGCTTAAGCCGGCAGGCCCCGCCCCCAGCCAATGCACGTGGCCAATCATACCAGGCTTAAGCCGGTAAGCCACGCCCCCAGCGCCGACCCAATGCTATGTAATTCACTGCAATGCAATTTGTTTTTTGCCCTTAGTGGGAGTTGAACCCAGGACCCCAGCGCTGCAAGGCTACTGTGCTAACCACTGAGCCACCGTGCTGCCTCTACTCCAGTGCAATTTAAATGGGGGCATGTTTAAAAAACAAGTGGCGGTGCTATGTCATGAGAAGTAGCAGCCGCTTCAGCGCCAAAGGAAATGATGGGTTGCGTCTGCTGAAAAGGTGACAGTAAGCATTGCATGTTGCCATAGTTGCACACTGTACCGGGCATGACGCGGTAAGCCCCGCCCCCATCGCGGTCAGCCCCGCCCCCGGCACCGACGCTACGCAATGCACTGTATGTTGCCGACTGTACCGGGCTTAAGCCGGTAAGCCCCGCCCCCATCGCGGTCAGCCCCGCCCCCGGCACCGACGCTACGCAATGCACTGTAAGTTTCCGACTGTACCGGGCTTAAGCCGGTAAGCCCCGCCCCCATCGCGGTAAGCCCCGCCCCCGGCACCGACGCTATGCAATGCACTGCATGTTTCCATCTGTACCGGGCTTAAGCCGGTAAGCCCCGCCCCATCGCGGTAAGCCCCGCCCCCGGCACCGACGCGACGCAATGCACTGCAAGTTGCCGACTGTACCGGGCTTAAGCCGGTAAGCCACGCCCCCATCGCGGGGGCATGTTCAATAAAACAAATGGCGCTGCTATGCCATGAGAAGATGAGAAGTAACAGCGGCCCCAGCGCAAAAGGTAACGAAGTGTTGCGTCTGCTGAAGAGGTGGCAGTAAAAATTTCATGTTGTCAACTGTACCAGGCTTAAGCCGGCAGGCCCCGCCCCCAGCCAATGCACGTGGCCAATCATACCAGGCTTAAGCCGGTAAGCCACGCCCCCTGCGCCGACCCAATGCTATGTAATTCACTGCAATGCAATTTGTTTTTTGCCCTTAGTGGGAGTTGAACCCAGGACCCCAGCGCTGCAAGGCTACTGTGCTAACCACTGAGCCACCGTGCTGCCTCTACTCCAGTGCAATTTAAATGGGGGCATGTTTAAAAAACAAGTGGCGGTGCTATGTCATGAGAAGTAGCAGCCGCTTCAGCGCCAAAGGAAATGATGGGTTGCGTCTGCTGAAAAGGTGACAGTAAGCATTGCATGTTGCCATAGTTGCACACTGTACCTGGCATGACGCGGTAAGCCCCGCCCCCATCGCGGTAAGCCCCGCCCCCGGCACCGACGCTACGCAATGCACTGTATGTTGCCGACTGTACCGGTAAGCCGGTAAGCATCGCGGTCAGCCCCCCCCGGCACCGACGCTACGCAATGCACTGTATGTTGCCGACTGTACCGGGCTTAAGCCGGTAAGCCCCGCCCCCATCGCGGTCAGCCCCGCCCCCGGCACCGACGCTACGCAATGCACTGTATGTTGCCGACTGTACCGGGCTTAAGCCGGTAAGCCCCGCCCCCATCGCGGTAAGCCCCGCCCCCGGCACCGACGCTATGCAATGCACTGCATGTTTCCATCTGTACCGGGCTTAAGCCGGTAAGCCCCGCCCCATCGCGGTAAGCCCCGCCCCCGGCACCGACGCTACGCAATGCACTGCAAGTTGCCGACTGTACCGGGCTTAAGCCGGTAAGCCACGCCCCCATCGCGGGGGCATGTTCAATAAAACAAATGGCGCTGCTATGCCATGAGAAGATGAGAAGTAACAGCGGCCCCAGCGCAAAAGGTAACGAAGTGTTGCGTCTGCTGAAGAGGTGGCAGTAAAAATTTCATGTTGTCAACTGTACCAGGCTTAAGCCGGCAGGCCCCGCCCCCAGCCAATGCACGTGGCCAATCATACCAGGCTTAAGCCGGTAAGCCACGCCCCCTGCGCCGACCCAATGCTATGTAATTCACTGCAATGCAATTTGTTTTTTGCCCTTAGTGGGAGTTGAACCCAGGACCCCAGCGCTGCAAGGCTACTGTGCTAACCACTGAGCCACCGTGCTGCCTCTACTCCAGTGCAATTTAAATGGGGGCATGTTTAAAAAACAAGTGGCGGTGCTATGTCATGAGAAGTAGCAGCCGCTTCAGCGCCAAAGGAAATGATGGGTTGCGTCTGCTGAAAAGGTGACAGTAAGCATTGCATGTTGCCATAGTTGCACACTGTACCTGGCATGACGCGGTAAGCCCCGCCCCCATCGCGGTCAGCCCCGCCCCCGGCACCGACGCTACGCAATGCACTGTATGTTGCCGACTGTACCGGGCTTAAGCCGGTAAGCCCCGCCCCCATCGCGGTCAGCCCCGCCCCCGGCACCGACGCTACGCAATGCACTGTATGTTGCCGACTGTACCGGGCTTAAGCCGGTAAGCCCCGCCCCCATCGCGGGGAGCCCCGCCCCCGGCACCGACGCTATGCAATGCACTGCATGTTTCCATCTGTACCGGGCTTAAGCCGGTAAGCCCCGCCCCATCGCGGTAAGCCCCGCCCCCGGCACCGACGCTACGCAATGCACTGCAAGTTGCCGACTGTACCGGGCTTAAGCCGGTAAGCCACGCCCCCATCGCGGGGGCATGTTCAATAAAACAAATGGCGCTGCTATGCCATGAGAAGATGAGAAGTAACAGCGGCCCCAGCGCAAAAGGTAACGAAGTGTTGCGTCTGCTGAAGAGGTGGCAGTAAAAATTTCATGTTGTCAACTGTACCAGGCTTAAGCCGGCAGGCCCCGCCCCCAGCCAATGCACGTGGCCAATCATACCAGGCTTAAGCCGGTAAGCCACGCCCCCTGCGCCGACCCAATGCTATGTAATTCACTGCAATGCAATTTGTTTTTTGCCCTTAGTGGGAGTTGAACCCAGGACCCCAGCGCTGCAAGGCTACTGTGCTAACCACTGAGCCACCGTGCTGCCTCTACTCCAGTGCAATTTAAATGGGGGCATGTTTAAAAAACAAGTGGCGGTGCTATGTCATGAGAAGTAGCAGCCGCTTCAGCGCCAAAGGAAATGATGGGTTGCGTCTGCTGAAAAGGTGACAGTAAGCATTGCATGTTGCCATAGTTGCACACTGTACCTGGCATGACGCGGTAAGCCCCGCCCCCATCGCGGTCAGCCCCGCCCCCGGCACCGACGCTACGCAATGCACTGTATGTTGCCGACTGTACCGGGCTTAAGCCGGTAAGCCCCGCCCCCATCGCGGTAAGCCCCGCCCCCGGCACCGACGCTATGCAATGCACTGCATGTTTCCATCTGTACCGGGCTTAAGCCGGTAAGCCCCGCCCCATCGCGGTAAGCCCCGCCCCCGGCACCGACGCTACGCAATGCACTGCAAGTTGCCGACTGTACCGGGCTTAAGCCGGTAAGCCACGCCCCCATCGCGGGGGCATGTTCAATAAAACAAATGGCGGTGCTATGCCATGAGAAGATGAGAAGTAACAGCGGCCCCAGCGCAAAAGGTAACGAAGTGTTGCGTCTGCTGAAGAGGTGGCAGTAAAAATTTCATGTTGTCAACTGTACCAGGCTTAAGCCGGCAGGCCCCGCCCCCAGCCAATGCACGTGGCCAATCATACCAGGCTTAAGCCGGTAAGCCACGCCCCCTGCGCCGACCCAATGCTATGTAACTCACTGCAATGCAATTTGTTTTTTGCCCTTAGTGGGAGTTGAACCCAGGACCCCAGCGCTGCAAGGCTACTGTGCTAACCACTGAGCCACCGTGCTGCCTCTACTCCAGTGCAATTTAAATGGGGGCATGTTTAAAAAACAAGTGGCGGTGCTATGTCATGAGAAGTAGCAGCCGCTTCAGCGCCAAAGGAAATGATGGGTTGCGTCTGCTGAAAAGGTGACAGTAAGCATTGCATGTTGCCATAGTTGCACACTGTACCTGGCATGACGCGGTAAGCCCCGCCCCCATCGCGGTCAGCCCCGCCCCCGGCACCGACGCTACGCAATGCACTGTATGTTGCCGACTGTACCGGGCTTAAGCCGGTAAGCCCCGCCCCCATCGCGGTCAGCCCCGCCCCCGGCACCGACGCTACGCAATGCACTGTATGTTGCCGACTGTACCGGGCTTAAGCCGGTAAGCCCCGCCCCCATCGCGGTCAGCCCCGCCCCCGGCACCGACGCTACGCAATGCACTGTATGTTGCCGACTGTACCGGGCTTAAGCCGGTAAGCCCCGCCCCCTTCGCGGTAAGCCCCGCCCCGGCACTGACGCTATGCAATGCACTGCATGTTTCCATCTGTACCGGGCTTAAGCCGGTAAGCCCCGCCCCATCGCGGTAAGCCCCGCCCCCGGCACCGACGCTACGCAATTCACTGCAAGTTGCCGACTGTACCGGGCTTAAGCCGGTAAGCCACGCCCCCATCGCGGGGGCATGTTCAATAAAACAAATGGCGCTGCTATGCCATGAGAAGATGAGAAGTAACAGCGGCCCCAGCGCAAAAGGTAACGAAGTGTTGCGTCTGCTGAAGAGGTGGCAGTAAAAATTTCATGTTGTCAACTGTACCAGGCTTAAGCCGGCAGGCCCCGCCCCCAGCCAATGCACGTGGCCAATCATACCAGGCTTAAGCCGGTAAGCCACGCCCCCTGCGCCGACCCAATGCTATGTAATTCACTGCAATGCAATTTGTTTTTTGCCCTTAGTGGGAGTTGAACCCAGGACCCCAGCGCTGCAAGGCTACTGTGCTAACCACTGAGCCACCGTGCTGCCTCTACTCCAGTGCAATTTAAATGGGGGCATGTTTAAAAAACAAGTGGCGGTGCTATGTCATGAGAAGTAGCAGCCGCTTCAGCGCCAAAGGAAATGATGGGTTGCGTCTGCTGAAAAGGTGACAGTAAGCATTGCATGTTGCCATAGTTGCACACTGTACCTGGCATGACGCGGTAAGCCCCGCCCCCATCGCGGTCAGCCCCGCCCCCGGCACCGACGCTACGCAATGCACTGTATGTTGCCGACTGTACCGGGCTTAAGCCGGTAAGCCCCGCCCCCATCGCGGTCAGCCCCGCCCCCGGCACCGACGCTACGCAATGCACTGTATGTTGCCGACTGTACCGGGCTTAAGCCGGTAAGCCCCGCCCCCATCGCGGTAAGCCCCGCCCCCGGCACCGACGCTATGCAATGCACTGCATGTTTCCATCTGTACCGGGCTTAAGCCGGTAAGCCCCGCCCCATCGCGGTAAGCCCCGCCCCCGGCACCGACGCTACGCAATGCACTGCAAGTTGCCGACTGTACCGGGCTTAAGCCGGTAAGCCACGCCCCCATCGCGGGGGCATGTTCAATAAAACAAATGGCGGTGCTATGCCATGAGAAGATGAGAAGTAACAGCGGCCCCAGCGCAAAAGGTAACGAAGTGTTGCGTCTGCTGAAGAGGTGGCAGTAAAAATTTCATGTTGTCAACTGTACCAGGCTTAAGCCGGCAGGCCCCGCCCCCAGCCAATGCACGTGGCCAATCATACCAGGCTTAAGCCGGTAAGCCACGCCCCCTGCGCCGACCCAATGCTATGTAATTCACTGCAATGCAATTTGTTTTTTGCCCTTAGTGGGAGTTGAACCCAGGACCCCAGCGCTGCAAGGCTACTGTGCTAACCACTGAGCCACCGTGCTGCCTCTACTCCAGTGCAATTTAAATGGGGGCATGTTTAAAAAACAAGTGGCGGTGCTATGTCATGAGAAGTAGCAGCCGCTTCAGCGCCAAAGGAAATGATGGGTTGCGTCTGCTGAAAAGGTGACAGTAAGCATTGCATGTTGCCATAGTTGCACACTGTACCTGGCATGACGCGGTAAGCCCCGCCCCCATCGCGGTCAGCCCCGCCCCCGGCACCGACGCTACGCAATGCACTGTATGTTGCCGACTGTACCGGGCTTAAGCCGGTAAGCCCCGCCCCCATCGCGGTCAGCCCCGCCCCCGGCACCGACGCTACGCAATGCACTGTATGTTGCCGACTGTACCGGGCTTAAGCCGGTAAGCCCCGCCCCCATCGCGGGCAGCCCCGCCCCCGGCACCGACGCTACGCAATGCACTGTATGTTGCCGACTGTACCGGGCTTAAGCCGGTAAGCCCCGCCCCCATCGCGGTAAGCCCCGCCCCCGGCACCGACGCTATGCAATGCACTGCATGTTTCCATCTGTACCGGGCTTAAGCCGGTAAGCCCCGCCCCATCGCGGTAAGCCCCGCCCCCGGCACCGACGCTACGCAATGCACTGCAAGTTGCCGACTGTACCGGGCTTAAGCCGGTAAGCCACGCCCCCATCGCGGGGGCATGTTCAATAAAACAAATGGCGGTGCTATGCCATGAGAAGATGAGAAGTAACAGCGGCCCCAGCGCAAAAGGTAACGAAGTGTTGCGTCTGCTGAAGAGGTGGCAGTAAAAATTTCATGTTGTCAACTGTACCAGGCTTAAGCCGGCAGGCCCCGCCCCCAGCCAATGCACGTGGCCAATCATACCAGGCTTAAGCCGGTAAGCCACGCCCCCTGCGCCGACCCAATGCTATGTAATTCACTGCAATGCAATTTGTTTTTTGCCCTTAGTGGGAGTTGAACCCAGGACCCCAGCGCTGCAAGGCTACTGTGCTAACCACTGAGCCACCGTGCTGCCTCTACTCCAGTGCAATTTAAATGGGGGCATGTTTAAAAAACAAGTGGCGGTGCTATGTCATGAGAAGTAGCAGCCGCTTCAGCGCCAAAGGAAATGATGGGTTGCGTCTGCTGAAAAGGTGACAGTAAGCATTGCATGTTGCCATAGTTGCACACTGTACCTGGCATGACGCGGTAAGCCCCGCCCCCATCGCGGTCAGCCCCGCCCCCGGCACCGACGCTACGCAATGCACTGTATGTTGCCGACTGTACCGGGCTTAAGCCGGTAAGCCCCGCCCCCATCGCGGTCAGCCCCGCCCCCGGCACCGACGCTACGCAATGCACTGTATGTTGCCGACTGTACCGGGCTTAAGCCGGTAAGCCCCGCCCCCATCGCGGTAAGCCCCGCCCCCGGCACCGACGCTATGCAATGCACTGCATGTTTCCATCTGTACCGGGCTTAAGCCGGTAAGCCCCGCCCCATCGCGGTAAGCCCCGCCCCCGGCACCGACGCTACGCAATGCACTGCAAGTTGCCGACTGTACCGGGCTTAAGCCGGTAAGCCACGCCCCCATCGCGGGGGCATGTTCAATAAAACAAATGGCGGTGCTATGCCATGAGAAGATGAGAAGTAACAGCGGCCCCAGCGCAAAAGGTAACGAAGTGTTGCGTCTGCTGAAGAGGTGGCAGTAAAAATTTCATGTTGTCAACTGTACCAGGCTTAAGCCGGCAGGCCCCGCCCCCAGCCAATGCACGTGGCCAATCATACCAGGCTTAAGCCGGTAAGCCACGCCCCCTGCGCCGACCCAATGCTATGTAATTCACTGCAATGCAATTTGTTTTTTGCCCTTAGTGGGAGTTGAACCCAGGACCCCAGCGCTGCAAGGCTACTGTGCTAACCACTGAGCCACCGTGCTGCCTCTACTCCAGTGCAATTTAAATGGGGGCATGTTTAAAAAACAAGTGGCGGTGCTATGTCATGAGAAGTAGCAGCCGCTTCAGCGCCAAAGGAAATGATGGGTTGCGTCTGCTGAAAAGGTGACAGTAAGCATTGCATGTTGCCATAGTTGCACACTGTACCTGGCATGACGCGGTAAGCCCCGCCCCCATCGCGGTCAGCCCCGCCCCCGGCACCGACGCTACGCAATGCACTGTATGTTGCCGACTGTACCGGGCTTAAGCCGGTAAGCCCCGCCCCCATCGCGGTCAGCCCCGCCCCCGGCACCGACGCTACGCAATGCACTGTATGTTGCCGACTGTACCGGGCTTAAGCCGGTAAGCCCCGCCCCCATCGCGGTAAGCCCCGCCCCCGGCACCGACGCTATGCAATGCACTGCATGTTTCCATCTGTACCGGGCTTAAGCCGGTAAGCCCCGCCCCATCGCGGTAAGCCCCGCCCCCGGCACCGACGCTACGCAATGCACTGCAAGTTGCCGACTGTACCGGGCTTAAGCCGGTAAGCCACGCCCCCATCGCGGGGGCATGTTCAATAAAACAAATGGCGGTGCTATGCCATGAGAAGATGAGAAGTAACAGCGGCCCCAGCGCAAAAGGTAACGAAGTGTTGCGTCTGCTGAAGAGGTGGCAGTAAAAATTTCATGTTGTCAACTGTACCAGGCTTAAGCCGGCAGGCCCCGCCCCCAGCCAATGCACGTGGCCAATCATACCAGGCTTAAGCCGGTAAGCCACGCCCCCTGCGCCGACCCAATGCTATGTAATTCACTGCAATGCAATTTGTTTTTTGCCCTTAGTGGGAGTTGAACCCAGGACCCCAGCGCTGCAAGGCTACTGTGCTAACCACTGAGCCACCGTGCTGCCTCTACTCCAGTGCAATTTAAATGGGGGCATGTTTAAAAAACAAGTGGCGGTGCTATGTCATGAGAAGTAGCAGCCGCTTCAGCGCCAAAGGAAATGATGGGTTGCGTCTGCTGAAAAGGTGACAGTAAGCATTGCATGTTGCCATAGTTGCACACTGTACCTGGCATGACGCGGTAAGCCCCGCCCCCATCGCGGTCAGCCCCGCCCCCGGCACCGACGCTACGCAATGCACTGTATGTTGCCGACTGTACCGGGCTTAAGCCGGTAAGCCCCGCCCCCATCGCGGTCAGCCCCGCCCCCGGCACCGACGCTACGCAATGCACTGTATGTTGCCGACTGTACCGGGCTTAAGCCGGTAAGCCCCGCCCCCATCGCGGTAAGCCCCGCCCCCGGCACCGACGCTATGCAATGCACTGCATGTTTCCATCTGTACCGGGCTTAAGCCGGTAAGCCCCGCCCCATCGCGGTAAGCCCCGCCCCCGGCACCGACGCTACGCAATGCACTGCAAGTTGCCGACTGTACCGGGCTTAAGCCGGTAAGCCACGCCCCCATCGCGGGGGCATGTTCAATAAAACAAATGGCGGTGCTATGCCATGAGAAGATGAGAAGTAACAGCGGCCCCAGCGCAAAAGGTAACGAAGTGTTGCGTCTGCTGAAGAGGTGGCAGTAAAAATTTCATGTTGTCAACTGTACCAGGCTTAAGCCGGCAGGCCCCGCCCCCAGCCAATGCACGTGGCCAATCATACCAGGCTTAAGCCGGTAAGCCACGCCCCCTGCGCCGACCCAATGCTATGTAATTCACTGCAATGCAATTTGTTTTTTGCCCTTAGTGGGAGTTGAACCCAGGACCCCAGCGCTGCAAGGCTACTGTGCTAACCACTGAGCCACCGTGCTGCCTCTACTCCAGTGCAATTTAAATGGGGGCATGTTTAAAAAACAAGTGGCGGTGCTATGTCATGAGAAGTAGCAGCCGCTTCAGCGCCAAAGGAAATGATGGGTTGCGTCTGCTGAAAAGGTGACAGTAAGCATTGCATGTTGCCATAGTTGCACACTGTACCTGGCATGACGCGGTAAGCCCCGCCCCCATCGCGGTCAGCCCCGCCCCCGGCACCGACGCTACGCAATGCACTGTATGTTGCCGACTGTACCGGGCTTAAGCCGGTCAGCCCCGCCCCCGGCACCGACGCTACGCAATGCACTGTATGTTGCCGACCGGGCTTAAGCCGGTAAGCCCCGCCCCCATCGCGGTCAGCCCCGCCCCCGGCACCGACGCTACGCAATGCACTGTATGTTGCCGACTGTACCGGGCTTAAGCCGGTAAGCCCCGCCCCCATCGCGGTAAGCCCCGCCCCCGGCACCGACGCTATGCAATGCACTGCATGTTTCCATCTGTACCGGGCTTAAGCCGGTAAGCCCCGCCCCATCGCGGTAAGCCCCGCCCCCGGCACCGACGCTACGCAATGCACTGCAAGTTGCCGACTGTACCGGGCTTAAGCCGGTAAGCCACGCCCCCATCGCGGGGGCATGTTCAATAAAACAAATGGCGGTGCTATGCCATGAGAAGATGAGAAGTAACAGCGGCCCCAGCGCAAAAGGTAACGAAGTGTTGCGTCTGCTGAAGAGGTGGCAGTAAAAATTTCATGTTGTCAACTGTACCAGGCTTAAGCCGGCAGGCCCCGCCCCCAGCCAATGCACGTGGCCAATCATACCAGGCTTAAGCCGGTAAGCCACGCCCCCTGCGCCGACCCAATGCTATGTAATTCACTGCAATGCAATTTGTTTTTTGCCCTTAGTGGGAGTTGAACCCAGGACCCCAGCGCTGCAAGGCTACTGTGCTAACCACTGAGCCACCGTGCTGCCTCTACTCCAGTGCAATTTAAATGGGGGCATGTTTAAAAAACAAGTGGCGGTGCTATGTCATGAGAAGTAGCAGCCGCTTCAGCGCCAAAGGAAATGATGGGTTGCGTCTGCTGAAAAGGTGACAGTAAGCATTGCATGTTGCCATAGTTGCACACTGTACCTGGCATGACGCGGTAAGCCCCGCCCCCATCGCGGTCAGCCCCGCCCCCGGCACCGACGCTACGCAATGCACTGTATGTTGCCGACTGTACCGGGCTTAAGCCGGTAAGCCCCGCCCCCATCGCGGTCAGCCCCGCCCCCGGCACCGACGCTACGCAATGCACTGTATGTTGCCGACTGTACCGGGCTTAAGCCGGTAAGCCCCGCCCCCATCGCGGTAAGCCCCGCCCCCGGCACCGACGCTATGCAATGCACTGCATGTTTCCATCTGTACCGGGCTTAAGCCGGTAAGCCCCGCCCCATCGCGGTAAGCCCCGCCCCCGGCACCGACGCTACGCAATGCACTGCAAGTTGCCGACTGTACCGGGCTTAAGCCGGTAAGCCACGCCCCCATCGCGGGGGCATGTTCAATAAAACAAATGGCGGTGCTATGCCATGAGAAGATGAGAAGTAACAGCGGCCCCAGCGCAAAAGGTAACGAAGTGTTGCGTCTGCTGAAGAGGTGGCAGTAAAAATTTCATGTTGTCAACTGTACCAGGCTTAAGCCGGCAGGCCCCGCCCCCAGCCAATGCACGTGGCCAATCATACCAGGCTTAAGCCGGTAAGCCACGCCCCCTGCGCCGACCCAATGCTATGTAATTCACTGCAATGCAATTTGTTTTTTGCCCTTAGTGGGAGTTGAACCCAGGACCCCAGCGCTGCAAGGCTACTGTGCTAACCACTGAGCCACCGTGCTGCCTCTACTCCAGTGCAATTTAAATGGGGGCATGTTTAAAAAACAAGTGGCGGTGCTATGTCATGAGAAGTAGCAGCCGCTTCAGCGCCAAAGGAAATGATGGGTTGCGTCTGCTGAAAAGGTGACAGTAAGCATTGCATGTTGCCATAGTTGCACACTGTACCTGGCATGACGCGGTAAGCCCCGCCCCCATCGCGGTCAGCCCCGCCCCCGGCACCGACGCTACGCAATGCACTGTATGTTGCCGACTGTACCGGGCTTAAGCCGGTAAGCCCCGCCCCCATCGCGGTCAGCCCCGCCCCCGGCACCGACGCTACGCAATGCACTGTATGTTGCCGACTGTACCGGGCTTAAGCCGGTAAGCCCCGCCCCCATCGCGGTAAGCCCCGCCCCCGGCACCGACGCTATGCAATGCACTGCATGTTTCCATCTGTACCGGGCTTAAGCCGGTAAGCCCCGCCCCATCGCGGTAAGCCCCGCCCCCGGCACCGACGCTACGCAATGCACTGCAAGTTGCCGACTGTACCGGGCTTAAGCCGGTAAGCCACGCCCCCATCGCGGGGGCATGTTCAATAAAACAAATGGCGGTGCTATGCCATGAGAAGATGAGAAGTAACAGCGGCCCCAGCGCAAAAGGTAACGAAGTGTTGCGTCTGCTGAAGAGGTGGCAGTAAAAATTTCATGTTGTCAACTGTACCAGGCTTAAGCCGGCAGGCCCCGCCCCCAGCCAATGCACGTGGCCAATCATACCAGGCTTAAGCCGGTAAGCCACGCCCCCTGCGCCGACCCAATGCTATGTAATTCACTGCAATGCAATTTGTTTTTTGCCCTTAGTGGGAGTTGAACCCAGGACCCCAGCGCTGCAAGGCTACTGTGCTAACCACTGAGCCACCGTGCTGCCTCTACTCCAGTGCAATTTAAATGGGGGCATGTTTAAAAAACAAGTGGCGGTGCTATGTCATGAGAAGTAGCAGCCGCTTCAGCGCCAAAGGAAATGATGGGTTGCGTCTGCTGAAAAGGTGACAGTAAGCATTGCATGTTGCCATAGTTGCACACTGTACCTGGCATGACGCGGTAAGCCCCGCCCCCATCGCGGTCAGCCCCGCCCCCGGCACCGACGCTACGCAATGCACTGTATGTTGCCGACTGTACCGGGCTTAAGCCGGTAAGCCCCGCCCCCATCGCGGTCAGCCCCGCCCCCGGCACCGACGCTACGCAATGCACTGTATGTTGCCGACTGTACCGGGCTTAAGCCGGTAAGCCCCGCCCCCATCGCGGTAAGCCCCGCCCCCGGCACCGACGCTATGCAATGCACTGCATGTTTCCATCTGTACCGGGCTTAAGCCGGTAAGCCCCGCCCCATCGCGGTAAGCCCCGCCCCCGGCACCGACGCTACGCAATTAACAGCAAGTTGCCGACTGTACCGGGCTTAAGCCGGTAAGCCACGCCCCCATCGCGGGGGCATGTTCAATAAAACAAATGGCGGTGCTATGCCATGAGAAGATGAGAAGTAACAGCGGCCCCAGCGCAAAAGGTAACGAAGTGTTGCGTCTGCTGAAGAGGTGGCAGTAAAAATTTCATGTTGTCAACTGTACCAGGCTTAAGCCGGCAGGCCCCGCCCCCAGCCAATGCACGTGGCCAATCATACCAGGCTTAAGCCGGTAAGCCACGCCCCCTGCGCCGACCCAATGCTATGTAATTCACTGCAATGCAATTTGTTTTTTGCCCTTAGTGGGAGTTGAACCCAGGACCCCAGCGCTGCAAGGCTACTGTGCTAACCACTGAGCCACCGTGCTGCCTCTACTCCAGTGCAATTTAAATGGGGGCATGTTTAAAAAACAAGTGGCGGTGCTATGTCATGAGAAGTAGCAGCCGCTTCAGCGCCAAAGGAAATGATGGGTTGCGTCTGCTGAAAAGGTGACAGTAAGCATTGCATGTTGCCATAGTTGCACACTGTACCTGGCATGACGCGGTAAGCCCCGCCCCCATCGCGGTCAGCCCCGCCCCCGGCACCGACGCTACGCAATGCACTGTATGTTGCCGACTGTACCGGGCTTAAGCCGGTAAGCCCCGCCCCCATCGCGGTCAGCCCCGCCCCCGGCACCGACGCTACGCAATGCACTGTATGTTGCCGACTGTACCGGGCTTAAGCCGGTAAGCCCCGCCCCCATCGCGGTAAGCCCCGCCCCCGGCACCGACGCTATGCAATGCACTGCATGTTTCCATCTGTACCGGGCTTAAGCCGGTAAGCCCCGCCCCATCGCGGTAAGCCCCGCCCCCGGCACCGACGCTACGCAATGCACTGCAAGTTGCCGACTGTACCGGGCTTAAGCCGGTAAGCCACGCCCCCATCGCGGGGGCATGGTCAATAAAACAAATGGCGGTGCTATGCCATGAGAAGATGAGAAGTAACAGCGGCCCCAGCGCAAAAGGTAACGAAGTGTTGCGTCTGCTGAAGAGGTGGCAGTAAAAATTTCATGTTGTCAACTGTACCAGGCTTAAGCCGGCAGGCCCCGCCCCCAGCCAATGCACGTGGCCAATCATACCAGGCTTAAGCCGGTAAGCCACGCCCCCTGCGCCGACCCAATGCTATGTAATTCACTGCAATGCAATTTGTTTTTTGCCCTTAGTGGGAGTTGAACCCAGGACCCCAGCGCTGCAAGGCTACTGTGCTAACCACTGAGCCACCGTGCTGCCTCTACTCCAGTGCAATTTAAATGGGGGCATGTTTAAAAAACAAGTGGCGGTGCTATGTCATGAGAAGTAGCAGCCGCTTCAGCGCCAAAGGAAATGATGGGTTGCGTCTGCTGAAAAGGTGACAGTAAGCATTGCATGTTGCCATAGTTGCACACTGTACCTGGCATGACGCGGTAAGCCCCTCCCCCATCGCGGTCAGCCCCGCCCCCGGCACCGACGCTACGCAATGCACTGTATGTTGCCGACTGTACCGGGCTTAAGCCGGTAAGCCCCGCCCCCATCGCGGTCAGCCCCGCCCCCGGCACCGACGCTACGCAATGCACTGTATGTTGCCGACTGTACCGGGCTTAAGCCGGTAAGCCCCGCCCCCATCGCGGTAAGCCCCGCCCCCGGCACCGACGCTATGCAATGCACTGCATGTTTCCATCTGTACCGGGCTTAAGCCGGTAAGCCCCGCCCCATCGCGGTAAGCCCCGCCCCCGGCACCGACGCTACGCAATGCACTGCAAGTTGCCGACTGTACCGGGCTTAAGCCGGTAAGCCACGCCCCCATCGCGGGGGCATGTTCAATAAAACAAATGGCGGTGCTATGCCATGAGAAGATGAGAAGTAACAGCGGCCCCAGCGCAAAAGGTAACGAAGTGTTGCGTCTGCTGAAGAGGTGGCAGTAAAAATTTCATGTTGTCAACTGTACCAGGCTTAAGCCGGCAGGCCCCGCCCCCAGCCAATGCACGTGGCCAATCATACCAGGCTTAAGCCGGTAAGCCACGCCCCCTGCGCCGACCCAATGCTATGTAATTCACTGCAATGCAATTTGTTTTTTGCCCTTAGTGGGAGTTGAACCCAGGACCCCAGCGCTGCAAGGCTACTGTGCTAACCACTGAGCCACCGTGCTGCCTCTACTCCAGTGCAATTTAAATGGGGGCATGTTTAAAAAACAAGTGGCGGTGCTATGTCATGAGAAGTAGCAGCCGCTTCAGCGCCAAAGGAAATGATGGGTTGCGTCTGCTGAAAAGGTGACAGTAAGCATTGCATGTTGCCATAGTTGCACACTGTACCTGGCATGACGCGGTAAGCCCCGCCCCCATCGCGGTCAGCCCCGCCCCCGGCACCGACGCTACGCAATGCACTGTATGTTGCCGACTGTACCGGGCTTAAGCCGGTAAGCCCCGCCCCCATCGCGGTCAGCCCCGCCCCCGGCACCGACGCTACGCAATGCACTGTATGTTGCCGACTGTACCGGGCTTAAGCCGGTAAGCCCCGCCCCCATCGCGGTAAGCCCCGCCCCCGGCACCGACGCTATGCAATGCACTGCATGTTTCCATCTGTACCGGGCTTAAGCCGGTAAGCCCCGCCCCATCGCGGTAAGCCCCGCCCCCGGCACCGACGCTACGCAATGCACTGCAAGTTGCCGACTGTACCGGGCTTAAGCCGGTAAGCCACGCCCCCATCGCGGGGGCATGTTCAATAAAACAAATGGCGGTGCTATGCCATGAGAAGATGAGAAGTAACAGCGGCCCCAGCGCAAAAGGTAACGAAGTGTTGCGTCTGCTGAAGAGGTGGCAGTAAAAATTTCATGTTGTCAACTGTACCAGGCTTAAGCCGGCAGGCCCCGCCCCCAGCCAATGCACGTGGCCAATCATACCAGGCTTAAGCCGGTAAGCCACGCCCCCTGCGCCGACCCAATGCTATGTAATTCACTGCAATGCAATTTGTTTTTTGCCCTTAGTGGGAGTTGAACCCAGGACCCCAGCGCTGCAAGGCTACTGTGCTAACCACTGAGCCACCGTGCTGCCTCTACTCCAGTGCAATTTAAATGGGGGCATGTTTAAAAAACAAGTGGCGGTGCTATGTCATGAGAAGTAGCAGCCGCTTCAGCGCCAAAGGAAATGATGGGTTGCGTCTGCTGAAAAGGTGACAGTAAGCATTGCATGTTGCCATAGTTGCACACTGTACCTGGCATGACGCGGTAAGCCCCGCCCCCATCGCGGTCAGCCCCGCCCCCGGCACCGACGCTACGCAATGCACTGTATGTTGCCGACTGTACCGGGCTTAAGCCGGTAAGCCCCGCCCCCATCGCGGTCAGCCCCGCCCCCGGCACCGACGCTACGCAATGCACTGTATGTTGCCGACTGTACCGGGCTTAAGCCGGTAAGCCCCGCCCCCATCGCGGTAAGCCCCGCCCCCGGCACCGACGCTATGCAATGCACTGCATGTTTCCATCTGTACCGGGCTTAAGCCGGTAAGCCCCGCCCCATCGCGGTAAGCCCCGCCCCCGGCACCGACGCTACGCAATGCACTGCAAGTTGCCGACTGTACCGGGCTTAAGCCGGTAAGCCACGCCCCCATCGCGGGGGCATGTTCAATAAAACAAATGGCGGTGCTATGCCATGAGAAGATGAGAAGTAACAGCGGCCCCAGCGCAAAAGGTAACGAAGTGTTGCGTCTGCTGAAGAGGTGGCAGTAAAAATTTCATGTTGTCAACTGTACCAGGCTTAAGCCGGCAGGCCCCGCCCCCAGCCAATGCACGTGGCCAATCATACCAGGCTTAAGCCGGTAAGCCACGCCCCCTGCGCCGACCCAATGCTATGTAATTCACTGCAATGCAATTTGTTTTTTGCCCTTAGTGGGAGTTGAACCCAGGACCCCAGCGCTGCAAGGCTACTGTGCTAACCACTGAGCCACCGTGCTGCCTCTACTCCAGTGCAATTTAAATGGGGGCATGTTTAAAAAACAAGTGGCGGTGCTATGTCATGAGAAGTAGCAGCCGCTTCAGCGCCAAAGGAAATGATGGGTTGCGTCTGCTGAAAAGGTGACAGTAAGCATTGCATGTTGCCATAGTTGCACACTGTACCTGGCATGACGCGGTAAGCCCCGCCCCCATCGCGGTCAGCCCCGCCCCCGGCACCGACGCTACGCAATGCACTGTATGTTGCCGACTGTACCGGGCTTAAGCCGGTAAGCCCCGCCCCCATCGCGGTCAGCCCCGCCCCCGGCACCGACGCTACGCAATGCACTGTATGTTGCCGACTGTACCGGGCTTAAGCCGGTAAGCCCCGCCCCCATCGCGGTAAGCCCCGCCCCCGGCACCGACGCTATGCAATGCACTGCATGTTTCCATCTGTACCGGGCTTAAGCCGGTAAGCCCCGCCCCATCGCGGTAAGCCCCGCCCCCGGCACCGACGCTACGCAA
This sequence comes from Dendropsophus ebraccatus, assembly GCF_027789765.1. Taxonomy (NCBI): domain Eukaryota; kingdom Metazoa; phylum Chordata; class Amphibia; order Anura; family Hylidae; genus Dendropsophus; species Dendropsophus ebraccatus. The sequence goes on along the minus strand of NW_027210151.1, from coordinate 70,176 downwards.
TGCACTGCAAGTTGCCGACTGTACCGGGCTTAAGCCGGTAAGCCACGCCCCCATCGCGGGGGCATGTTCAATAAAACAAATGGCGGTGCTATGCCATGAGAAGATGAGAAGTAACAGCGGCCCCAGCGCAAAAGGTAACGAAGTGTTGCGTCTGCTGAAGAGGTGGCAGTAAAAATTTCATGTTGTCAACTGTACCAGGCTTAAGCCGGCAGGCCCCGCCCCCAGCCAATGCACGTGGCCAATCATACCAGGCTTAAGCCGGTAAGCCACGCCCCCTGCGCCGACCCAATGCTATGTAATTCACTGCAATGCAATTTGTTTTTTGCCCTTAGTGGGAGTTGAACCCAGGACCCCAGCGCTGCAAGGCTACTGTGCTAACCACTGAGCCACCGTGCTGCCTCTACTCCAGTGCAATTTAAATGGGGGCATGTTTAAAAAACAAGTGGCGGTGCTATGTCATGAGAAGTAGCAGCCGCTTCAGCGCCAAAGGAAATGATGGGTTGCGTCTGCTGAAAAGGTGACAGTAAGCATTGCATGTTGCCATAGTTGCACACTGTACCTGGCATGACGCGGTAAGCCCCGCCCCCATCGCGGTCAGCCCCGCCCCCGGCACCGAGGCTACGCAATGCACTGTATGTTGCCGACTGTACCGGGCTTAAGCCGGTAAGCCCCGCCCCCATCGCGGTCAGCCCCGCCCCCGGCACCGACGCTACGCAATGCACTGGATGTTGCCGACTGTACCGGGCTTAAGCCGGTAAGCCCCGCCCCCATCGCGGTAAGCCCCGCCCCCGGCACCGACGCTATGCAATGCACTGCATGTTTCCATCTGTACCGGGCTTAAGCCGGTAAGCCCCGCCCCATCGCGGTAAGCCCCGCCCCCGGCACCGACGCTACGCAATGCACTGCAAGTTGCCGACTGTACCGGGCTTAAGCCGGTAAGCCACGCCCCCATCGCGGGGGCATGTTCAATAAAACAAATGGCGCTGCTATGCCATGAGAAGATGAGAAGTAACAGCGGCCCCAGCGCAAAAGGTAACGAAGTGTTGCGTCTGCTGAAGAGGTGGCAGTAAAAATTTCATGTTGTCAACTGTACCAGGCTTAAGCCGGCAGGCCCCGCCCCCAGCCAATGCACGTGGCCAATCATACCAGGCTTAAGCCGGTAAGCCACGCCCCCTGCGCCGACCCAATGCTATGTAATTCACTGCAATGCAATTTGTTTTTTGCCCTTAGTGGGAGTTGAACCCAGGACCCCAGCGCTGCAAGGCTACTGTGCTAACCACTGAGCCACCGTGCTGCCTCTACTCCAGTGCAATTTAAATGGGGGCATGTTTAAAAAACAAGTGGCGGTGCTATGTCATGAGAAGTAGCAGCCGCTTCAGCGCCAAAGGAAATGATGGGTTGCGTCTGCTGAAAAGGTGACAGTAAGCATTGCATGTTGCCATAGTTGCACACTGTACCGGGCATGACGCGGTAAGCCCCGCCCCCATCGCGGTCAGCCCCGCCCCCGGCACCGACGCTACGCAATGCACTGTATGTTGCCGACTGTACCGGGCTTAAGCCGGTAAGCCCCGCCCCCATCGCGGTAAGCCCCGCCCCCGGCACCGACGCTACGCAATGCACTGTATGTTGCCGACTGTACCGGGCTTAAGCCGGTAAGCCCCGCCCCCATCGCGGTCAGCCCCGCCCCCGGCACCGACGCTACGCAATGCACTGTATGTTGCCACTGTACCGGGCTTAAGCCGGTAAGCCCCGCCCCATCGCGGTAAGCCCCGCCCCCGGCACCGACGCTATGCAATGCACTGCATGTTTCCATCTGTACCGGGCTTAAGCCGGTAAGCCCCGCCCCATCGCGGTAAGCCCCGCCCCCGGCACCGACGCTACGCAATGCACTGCAAGTTGCCGACTGTACCGGGCTTAAGCCGGTAAGCCACGCCCCCATCGCGGGGGCATGTTCAATAAAACAAATGGCGGTGCTATGCCATGAGAAGATGAGAAGTAACAGCGGCCCCAGCGCAAAAGGTAACGAAGTGTTGCGTCTGCTGAAGAGGTGGCAGTAAAAATTTCATGTTGTCAACTGTACCAGGCTTAAGCCGGCAGGCCCCGCCCCCAGCCAATGCACGTGGCCAATCATACCAGGCTTAAGCCGGTAAGCCACGCCCCCTGCGCCGACCCAATGCTATGTAATTCACTGCAATGCAATTTGTTTTTTGCCCTTAGTGGGAGTTGAACCCAGGACCCCAGCGCTGCAAGGCTACTGTGCTAACCACTGAGCCACCGTGCTGCCTCTACTCCAGTGCAATTTAAATGGGGGCATGTTTAAAAAACAAGTGGCGGTGCTATGTCATGAGAAGTAGCAGCCGCTTCAGCGCCAAAGGAAATGATGGGTTGCGTCTGCTGAAAAGGTGACAGTAAGCATTGCATGTTGCCATAGTTGCACACTGTACCTGGCATGACGCGGTAAGCCCCGCCCCCATCGCGGTCAGCCCCGCCCCCGGCACCGACGCTACGCAATGCACTGTATGTTGCCGACTGTACCGGGCTTAAGCCGGTAAGCCCCGCCCCCATCGCGGTCAGCCCCGCCCCCGGCACCGACGCTACGCAATGCACTGTATGTTGCCGACTGTACCGGGCTTAAGCCGGTAAGCCCCGCCCCCATCGCGGTAAGCCCCGCCCCCGGCACCGACGCTATGCAATGCACTGCATGTTTCCATCTGTACCGGGCTTAAGCCGGTAAGCCCCGCCCCATCGCGGTAAGCCCCGCCCCCGGCACCGACGCTACGCAATGCACTGCAAGTTGCCGACTGTACCGGGCTTAAGCCGGTAAGCCACGCCCCCATCGCGGGGGCATGTTCAATAAAACAAATGGCGGTGCTATGCCATGAGAAGATGAGAAGTAACAGCGGCCCCAGCGCAAAAGGTAACGAAGTGTTGCGTCTGCTGAAGAGGTGGCAGTAAAAATTTCATGTTGTCAACTGTACCAGGCTTAAGCCGGCAGGCCCCGCCCCCAGCCAATGCACGTGGCCAATCATACCAGGCTTAAGCCGGTAAGCCACGCCCCCTGCGCCGACCCAATGCTATGTAATTCACTGCAATGCAATTTGTTTTTTGCCCTTAGTGGGAGTTGAACCCAGGACCCCAGCGCTGCAAGGCTACTGTGCTAACCACTGAGCCACCGTGCTGCCTCTACTCCAGTGCAATTTAAATGGGGGCATGTTTAAAAAACAAGTGGCGGTGCTATGTCATGAGAAGTAGCAGCCGCTTCAGCGCCAAAGGAAATGATGGGTTGCGTCTGCTGAAAAGGTGACAGTAAGCATTGCATGTTGCCATAGTTGCACACTGTACCTGGCATGACGCGGTAAGCCCCGCCCCCATCGCGGTCAGCCCCGCCCCCGGCACCGACGCTACGCAATGCACTGTATGTTGCCGACTGTACCGGGCTTAAGCCGGTAAGCCCCGCCCCCATCGCGGTCAGCCCCGCCCCCGGCACCGACGCTACGCAATGCACTGTATGTTGCCGACTGTACCGGGCTTAAGCCGGTAAGCCCCGCCCCCATCGCGGTAAGCCCCGCCCCCGGCACCGACGCTATGCAATGCACTGCATGTTTCCATCTGTACCGGGCTTACGCCGGTAAGCCCCGCCCCATCGCGGTAAGCCCCGCCCCCGGCACCGACGCTACGCAATGCACTGCAAGTTGCCGACTGTACCGGGCTTAAGCCGGTAAGCCACGCCCCCATCGCGGGGGCATGTTCAATAAAACAAATGGCGGTGCTATGCCATGAGAAGATGAGAAGTAACAGCGGCCCCAGCGCAAAAGGTAACGAAGTGTTGCGTCTGCTGAAGAGGTGGCAGTAAAAATTTCATGTTGTCAACTGTACCAGGCTTAAGCCGGCAGGCCCCGCCCCCAGCCAATGCACGTGGCCAATCATACCAGGCTTAAGCCGGTAAGCCACGCCCCCTGCGCCGACCCAATGCTATGTAATTCACTGCAATGCAATTTGTTTTTTGCCCTTAGTGGGAGTTGAACCCAGGACCCCAGCGCTGCAAGGCTACTGTGCTAACCACTGAGCCACCGTGCTGCCTCTACTCCAGTGCAATTTAAATGGGGGCATGTTTAAAAAACAAGTGGCGGTGCTATGTCATGAGAAGTAGCAGCCGCTTCAGCGCCAAAGGAAATGATGGGTTGCGTCTGCTGAAAAGGTGACAGTAAGCATTGCATGTTGCCATAGTTGCACACTGTACCTGGCATGACGCGGTAAGCCCCGCCCCCATCGCGGTCAGCCCCGCCCCCGGCCCCGACGCTACGCAATGCACTGTATGTTGCCGACTGTACCGGGCTTAAGCCGGTAAGCCCCGCCCCCATCGCGGTCAGCCCCGCCCCCGGCACCGACGCTACGCAATGCACTGTATGTTGCCGACTGTACCGGGCTTAAGCCGGTAAGCCCCGCCCCCATCGCGGTAAGCCCCGCCCCCGGCCCCGACGCTATGTAATGCACTGCATGTTTCCATCTGTACCGGGCTTAAGCCGGTAAGCCCCGCCCCATCGCGGTAAGCCCCGCCCCCGGCACCGACGCTACGCAATTCACTGCAAGTTGCCGACTGTACCGGGCTTAAGCCGGTAAGCCACGCCCCCATCGCGGGGGCATGTTCAATAAAACAAATGGCGGTGCTATGCCATGAGAAGATGAGAAGTAACAGCGGCCCCAGCGCAAAAGGTAACGAAGTGTTGCGTCTGCTGAAGAGGTGGCAGTAAAAATTTCATGTTGTCAACTGTACCAGGCTTAAGCCGGCAGGCCCCGCCCCCAGCCAATGCACGTGGCCAATCATACCAGGCTTAAGCCGGTAAGCCACGCCCCCTGCGCCGACCCAATGCTATGTAATTCACTGCAATGCAATTTGTTTTTTGCCCTTAGTGGGAGTTGAACCCAGGACCCCAGCGCTGCAAGGCTACTGTGCTAACCACTGAGCCACCGTGCTGCCTCTACTCCAGTGCAATTTAAATGGGGGCATGTTTAAAAAACAAGTGGCGGTGCTATGTCATGAGAAGTAGCAGCCGCTTCAGCGCCAAAGGAAATGATGGGTTGCGTCTGCTGAAAAGGTGACAGTAAGCATTGCATGTTGCCATAGTTGCACACTGTACCGGGCATGACGCGGTAAGCCCCGCCCCCATCGCGGTCAGCCCCGCCCCCGGCACCGACGCTACGCAATGCACTGTATGTTGCCGACTGTACCGGGCTTAAGCCGGTAAGCCCCGCCCCCATCGCGGTCAGCCCCGCCCCCGGCACCGACGCTACGCAATGCACTGTATGTTGCCGACTGTACCGGGCTTAAGCCGGTAAGCCCCGCCCCCATCGCGGTAAGCCCCGCCCCCGGCACCGACGCTATGCAATGCACTGCATGTTTCCATCTGTACCGGGCTTAAGCCGGTAAGCCCCGCCCCATCGCGGTAAGCCCCGCCCCCGGCACCGACGCTACGCAATTCACTGCAAGTTGCCGACTGTACCGGGCTTAAGCCGGTAAGCCACGCCCCCATCGCGGGGGCATGTTCAATAAAACAAATGGCGCTGCTATGCCATGAGAAGATGAGAAGTAACAGCGGCCCCAGCGCAAAAGGTAACGAAGTGTTGCGTCTGCTGAAGAGGTGGCAGTAAAAATTTCATGTTGTCAACTGTACCAGGCTTAAGCCGGCAGGCCCCGCCCCCAGCCAATGCACGTGGCCAATCATACCAGGCTTAAGCCGGTAAGCCACGCCCCCTGCGCCGACCCAATGCTATGTAATTCACTGCAATGCAATTTGTTTTTTGCCCTTAGTGGGAGTTGAACCCAGGACCCCAGCGCTGCAAGGCTACTGTGCTAACCACTGAGCCACCGTGCTGCCTCTACTCCAGTGCAATTTAAATGGGGGCATGTTTAAAAAACAAGTGGCGGTGCTATGTCATGAGAAGTAGCAGCCGCTTCAGCGCCAAAGGAAATGATGGGTTGCGTCTGCTGAAAAGGTGACAGTAAGCATTGCATGTTGCCATAGTTGCACACTGTACCTGGCATGACGCGGTAAGCCCCGCCCCCATCGCGGTCAGCCCCGCCCCCGGCACCGACGCTACGCAATGCACTGTATGTTGCCGACTGTACCGGGCTTAAGCCGGTAAGCCCCGCCCCCATCGCGGTCAGCCCCGCCCCCGGCACCGACGCTACGCAATGCACTGTATGTTGCCGACTGTACCGGGCTTAAGCCGGTAAGCCCCGCCCCCATCGCGGTAAGCCCCGCCCCCGGCACCGACGCTATGCAATGCACTGCATGTTTCCATCTGTACCGGGCTTAAGCCGGTAAGCCCCGCCCCATCGCGGTAAGCCCCGCCCCCGGCACCGACGCTACGCAATGCACTGCAAGTGGCCGACTGTACCGGGCTTAAGCCGGTAAGCCACGCCCCCATCGCGGGGGCATGTTCAATAAAACAAATGGCGGTGCTATGCCATGAGAAGATGAGAAGTAACAGCGGCCCCAGCGCAAAAGGTAACGAAGTGTTGCGTCTGCTGAAGAGGTGGCAGTAAAAATTTCATGTTGTCAACTGTACCAGGCTTAAGCCGGCAGGCCCCGCCCCCAGCCAATGCACGTGGCCAATCATACCAGGCTTAAGCCGGTAAGCCACGCCCCCTGCGCCGACCCAATGCTATGTAATTCACTGCAATGCAATTTGTTTTTTGCCCTTAGTGGGAGTTGAACCCAGGACCCCAGCGCTGCAAGGCTACTGTGCTAACCACTGAGCCACCGTGCTGCCTCTACTCCAGTGCAATTTAAATGGGGGCATGTTTAAAAAACAAGTGGCGGTGCTATGTCATGAGAAGTAGCAGCCGCTTCAGCGCCAAAGGAAATGATGGGTTGCGTCTGCTGAAAAGGTGACAGTAAGCATTGCATGTTGCCATAGTTGCACACTGTACCTGGCATGACGCGGTAAGCCCCGCCCCCATCGCGGTCAGCCCCGCCCCCGGCACCGACGCTACGCAATGCACTGTATGTTGCCGACTGTACCGGGCTTAAGCCGGTAAGCCCCGCCCCCATCGCGGTCAGCCCCGCCCCCGGCACCGACGCTACGCAATGCACTGTATGTTGCCGACTGTACCGGGCTTAAGCCGGTAAGCCCCGCCCCCATCGCGGTAAGCCCCGCCCCCGGCACCGACGCTATGCAATGCACTGCATGTTTCCATCTGTACCGGGCTTAAGCCGGTAAGCCCCGCCCCATCGCGGTAAGCCCCGCCCCCGGCACCGACGCTACGCAATGCACTGCAAGTTGCCGACTGTACCGGGCTTAAGCCGGTAAGCCACGCCCCCATCGCGGGGGCATGTTCAATAAAACAAATGGCGGTGCTATGCCATGAGAAGATGAGAAGTAACAGCGGCCCCAGCGCAAAAGGTAACGAAGTGTTGCGTCTGCTGAAGAGGTGGCAGTAAAAATTTCATGTTGTCAACTGTACCAGGATTAAGCCGGCAGGCCCCGCCCCCAGCCAATGCACGTGGCCAATCATACCAGGCTTAAGCCGGTAAGCCACGCCCCCTGCGCCGACCCAATGCTATGTAATTCACTGCAATGCAATTTGTTTTTTGCCCTTAGTGGGAGTTGAACCCAGGACCCCAGCGCTGCAAGGCTACTGTGCTAACCACTGAGCCACCGTGCTGCCTCTACTCCAGTGCAATTTAAATGGGGGCATGTTTAAAAAACAAGTGGCGGTGCTATGTCATGAGAAGTAGCAGCCGCTTCAGCGCCAAAGGAAATGATGGGTTGCGTCTGCTGAAAAGGTGACAGTAAGCATTGCATGTTGCCATAGTTGCACACTGTACCTGGCATGACGCGGTAAGCCCCGCCCCCATCGCGGTCAGCCCCGCCCCCGGCACCGACGCTACGCAATGCACTGTATGTTGCCGACTGTACCGGGCTTAAGCCGGTAAGCCCCGCCCCCATCGCGGTCAGCCCCGCCCCCGGCACCGACGCTACGCAATGCACTGTATGTTGCCGACTGTACCGGGCTTAAGCCGGTAAGCCCCGCCCCCATCGCGGTAAGCCCCGCCCCCGGCACCGACGCTATGCAATGCACTGCATGTTTCCATCTGTACCGGGCTTAAGCCGGTAAGCCCCGCCCCATCGCGGTAAGCCCCGCCCCCGGCACCGACGCTACGCAATGCACTGCAAGTTGCCGACTGTACCGGGCTTAAGCCGGTAAGCCACGCCCCCATCGCGGGGGCATGTTCAATAAAACAAATGGCGGTGCTATGCCATGAGAAGATGAGAAGTAACAGCGGCCCCAGCGCAAAAGGTAACGAAGTGTTGCGTCTGCTGAAGAGGTGGCAGTAAAAATTTCATGTTGTCAACTGTACCAGGCTTAAGCCGGCAGGCCCCGCCCCCAGCCAATGCACGTGGCCAATCATACCAGGCTTAAGCCGGTAAGCCACGCCCCCTGCGCCGACCCAATGCTATGTAATTCACTGCAATGCAATTTGTTTTTTGCCCTTAGTGGGAGTTGAACCCAGGACCCCAGCGCTGCAAGGCTACTGTGCTAACCACTGAGCCACCGTGCTGCCTCTACTCCAGTGCAATTTAAATGGGGGCATGTTTAAAAAACAAGTGGCGGTGCTATGTCATGAGAAGTAGCAGCCGCTTCAGCGCCAAAGGAAATGATGGGTTGCGTCTGCTGAAAAGGTGACAGTAAGCATTGCATGTTGCCATAGTTGCACACTGTACCTGGCATGACGCGGTAAGCCCCGCCCCCATCGCGGTCAGCCCCGCCCCCGGCACCGACGCTACGCAATGCACTGTATGTTGCCGACTGTACCGGGCTTAAGCCGGTAAGCCCCGCCCCCATCGCGGTCAGCCCCGCCCCCGGCACCGACGCTACGCAATGCACTGTATGTTGCCGACTGTACCGGGCTTAAGCCGGTAAGCCCCGCCCCCATCGCGGTCAGCCCCGCCCCCGGCACCGACGCTATGCAATGCACTGCATGTTTCCATCTGTACCGGGCTTAAGCCGGTAAGCCCCGCCCCATCGCGGTAAGCCCCGCCCCCGGCACCGACGCTACGCAATTCACTGCAAGTTGCCGACGGTACCGGGCTTAAGCCGGTAAGCCACGCCCCCATCGCGGGGGCATGTTCAATAAAACAAATGGCGGTGCTATGCCATGAGAAGATGAGAAGTAACAGCGGCCCCAGCGCAAAAGGTAACGAAGTGTTGCGTCTGCTGAAGAGGTGGCAGTAAAAATTTCATGTTGTCAACTGTACCAGGCTTAAGCCGGCAGGCCCCGCCCCCAGCCAATGCACGTGGCCAATCATACCAGGCTTAAGCCGGTAAGCCACGCCCCCTGCGCCGACCCAATGCTATGTAATTCACTGCAATGCAATTTGTTTTTTGCCCTTAGTGGGAGTTGAACCCAGGACCCCAGCGCTGCAAGGCTACTGTGCTAACCACTGAGCCACCGTGCTGCCTCTACTCCAGTGCAATTTAAATGGGGGCATGTTTAAAAAACAAGTGGCGGTGCTATGTCATGAGAAGTAGCAGCCGCTTCAGCGCCAAAGGAAATGATGGGTTGCGTCTGCTGAAAAGGTGACAGTAAGCATTGCATGTTGCCATAGTTGCACACTGTACCTGGCATGACGCGGTAAGCCCCACCCCCATCGCGGTCAGCCCCGCCCCCGGCACCGACGCTACGCAATGCACTGTATGTTGCCGACTGTACCGGGCTTAAGCCGGTAAGCCCCGCCCCCATCGCGGTCAGCCCCGCCCCCGGCACCGACGCTACGCAATGCACTGTATGTTGCCGACTGTACCGGGCTTAAGCCGGTAAGCCCCGTCCCCATCGCGGTAAGCCCCGCCCCCGGCACCGACGCTATGCAATGCACTGCATGTTTCCATCTGTACCGGGCTTAAGCCGGTAAGCCCCGCCCCATCGCGGTAAGCCCCGCCCCCGGCACCGACGCTACGCAATGCACTGCAAGTTGCCGACTGTACCGGGCTTAAGCCGGTAAGCCACGCCCCCATCGCGGGGGCATGTTCAATAAAACAAATGGCGGTGCTATGCCATGAGAAGATGAGAAGTAACAGCGGCCCCAGCGCAAAAGGTAACGAAGTGTTGCGTCTGCTGAAGAGGTGGCAGTAAAAATTTCATGTTGTCAACTGTACCAGGCTTAAGCCGGCAGGCCCCGCCCCCAGCCAATGCACGTGGCCAATCATACCAGGCTTAAGCCGGTAAGCCACGCCCCCTGCGCCGACCCAATGCTATGTAATTCACTGCAATGCAATTTGTTTTTTGCCCTTAGTGGGAGTTGAACCCAGGACCCCAGCGCTGCAAGGCTACTGTGCTAACCACTGAGCCACCGTGCTGCCTCTACTCCAGTGCAATTTAAATGGGGGCATGTTTAAAAAACAAGTGGCGGTGCTATGTCATGAGAAGTAGCAGCCGCTTCAGCGCCAAAGGAAATGATGGGTTGCGTCTGCTGAAAAGGTGACAGTAAGCATTGCATGTTGCCATAGTTGCACACTGTACCTGGCATGACGCGGTAAGCCCCGCCCCCATCGCGGTCAGCCCCGCCCCCGGCACCGACGCTACGCAATGCACTGTATGTTGCCGACTGTACCGGGCTTAAGCCGGTAAGCCCCGCCCCCATCGCGGTCAGCCCCGCCCCCGGCACCGACGCTACGCAATGCACTGTATGTTGCCGACTGTACCGGGCTTAAGCCGGTAAGCCCCGCCCCCATCGCGGTAAGCCCCGCCCCCGGCACCGACGCTATGCAATGCACTGCATGTTTCCATCTGTACCGGGCTTAAGCCGGTAAGCCCCGCCCCATCGCGGTAAGCCCCGCCCCCGGCACCGACGCTACGCAATGCACTGCAAGTTGCCGACTGTACCGGGCTTAAGCCGGTAAGCCACGCCCCCCTCGCGGGGGCATGTTCAATAAAACAAATGGCGGTGCTATGCCATGAGAAGATGAGAAGTAACAGCGGCCCCAGCGCAAAAGGTAACGAAGTGTTGCGTCTGCTGAAGAGGTGGCAGTAAAAATTTCATGTTGTCAACTGTACCAGGCTTAAGCCGGCAGGCCCCGCCCCCAGCCAATGCACGTGGCCAATCATACCAGGCTTAAGCCGGTAAGCCACGCCCCCTGCGCCGACCCAATGCTATGTAATTCACTGCAATGCAATTTGTTTTTTGCCCTTAGTGGGAGTTGAACCCAGGACCCCAGCGCTGCAAGGCTACTGTGCTAACCACTGAGCCACCGTGCTGCCTCTACTCCAGTGCAATTTAAATGGGGGCATGTTTAAAAAACAAGTGGCGGTGCTATGTCATGAGAAGTAGCAGCCGCTTCAGCGCCAAAGGAAATGATGGGTTGCGTCTGCTGAAAAGGTGACAGTAAGCATTGCATGTTGCCATAGTTGCACACTGTACCTGGCATGACGCGGTAAGCCCCGCCCCCATCGCGGTCAGCCCCGCCCCCGGCACCGACGCTACGCAATGCACTGTATGTTGCCGACTGTACCGGGCTTAAGCCGGTAAGCCCCGCCCCCATCGCGGTCAGCCCCGCCCCCGGCACCGACGCTACGCAATGCACTGTATGTTGCCGACTGTACCGGGCTTAAGCCGGTAAGCCCCGCCCCCATCGCGGTAAGCCCCGCCCCCGGCACCGACGCTATGCAATGCACTGCATGTTTCCATCTGTACCGGGCTTAAGCCGGTAAGCCCCGCCCCATCGCGGTAAGCCCCGCCCCCGGCACCGACGCTACGCAATGCACTGCAAGTTGCCGACTGTACCGGGCTTAAGCCGGTAAGCCACGCCCCCATCGCGGGGGCATGTTCAATAAAACAAATGGCGGTGCTATGCCATGAGAAGATGAGAAGTAACAGCGGCCCCAGCGCAAAAGGTAACGAAGTGTTGCGTCTGCTGAAGAGGTGGCAGTAAAAATTTCATGTTGTCAACTGTACCAGGCTTAAGCCGGCAGGCCCCGCCCCCAGCCAATGCACGTGGCCAATCATACCAGGCTTAAGCCGGTAAGCCACGCCCCCTGCGCCGACCCAATGCTATGTAATTCACTGCAATGCAATTTGTTTTTTGCCCCTTAGTGGGAGTTGAACCCAGGACCCCAGCGCTGCAAGGCTACTGTGCTAACCACTGAGCCACCGTGCTGCCTCTACTCCAGTGCAATTTAAATGGGGGCATGTTTAAAAAACAAGTGGCGGTGCTATGTCATGAGAAGTAGCAGCCGCTTCAGCGCCAAAGGAAATGATGGGTTGCGTCTGCTGAAAAGGTGACAGTAAGCATTGCATGTTGCCATAGTTGCACACTGTACCGGGCATGACGCGGTAAGCCCCGCCCCCATCGCGGTCAGCCCCGCCCCCGGCACCGACGCTACGCAATGCACTGTATGTTGCCGACTGTACCGGGCTTAAGCCGGTAAGCCCCGCCCCCATCGCGGTCAGCCCCGCCCCCGGCACCGACGCTACGCAATGCACTGTATGTTGCCGACTGTACCGGGCTTAAGCCGGTAAGCCCCGCCCCCATCGCGGTAAGCCCCGCCCCCGGCACCGACGCTATGCAATGCACTGCATCTTTCCATCTGTACCGGGCTTAAGCCGGTAAGCCCCGCCCCATCGCGGTAAGCCCCGCCCCCGGCACCGACGCTACGCAATGCACTGCACTGCAAGTTGCCGACTGTACCGGGCTTAAGCCGGTAAGCCACGCCCCCATCGCGGGGGCATGTTCAATAAAACAAATGGCGGTGCTATGCCTTGAGAAGATGAGAAGTACAGCGGCCCCAGCGCAAAAGGTAACGAAGTGTTGCGTCTGCTGAAGAGGTGGCAGTAAAAATTTCATGTTGTCAACTGTACCGGCTTAAGCCGGCAGGCCCCGCCCCCAGCCAATGCACGTGGCCAATCATACCAGGCTTAAGCCGGTAAGCCACGCCCCCTGCGCCGACCCAATGCTATGTAATTCACTGCAATGCAATTTGTTTTTTGCCCTTAGTGGGAGTTGAACCCAGGACCCCAGCGCTGCAAGGCTACTGTGCTAACCACTGAGCCACCGTGCTGCCTCTACTCCAGTGCAATTTAAATGGGGGCATGTTTAAAAAACAAGTGGCGGTGCTATGTCATGAGAAGTAGCAGCCGCTTCAGCGCCAAAGGAAATGATGGGTTGCGTCTGCTGAAAAGGTGACAGTAATCATTGCATGTTGCCATAGTTGCACACTGTACCTGGCATGACGCGGTAAGCCCCGCCCCCATCGCGGGTCAGCCCCGCCCCCGGCACCGACGCCTACGCAATGCACTGTATGTTGCCGACTGTACCGGGCTTAAGCCGGTAAGCCCCGCCCCCATCGCGGTCAGCCCCGCCCCCGGCACCGACGCTACGCAATGCACTGTATGTTGCCGACTGTACCGGGCTTAAGCCGGTAAGCCCCGCCCCCATCGCGGTAAGCCCCGCCCCCGGCACCGACGCTATGCAATGCACTGCATTTTTCCATCTGTACCGGGCTTAAGCCGGTAAGCCCCGCCCCATCGCGGTAAGCCCCGCCCCCGGCACCGACGCTACGCAATTCACTGCAAGTTGCCGACTGTACCGGGCTTAAGCCGGTAAGCCACGCCCCCATCGCGGGGGCATGTTCAATAAAACAAATGGCGGTGCTATGCCTTGAGAAGATGAGAAGTAACAGCGGCCCCAGCGCAAAAGGTAACGAAGTGTTGCGTCTGCTGAAGAGGTGGCAGTAAAAATTTCATGTTGTCAACTGTACCAGGCTTAAGCCGGCAGGCCCCGCCCCCAGCCAATGCACGTGGCCAATCATACCAGGCTTAAGCCGGTAAGCCACGCCCCCTGCGCCGACCCAATGCTATGTAATTCACTGCAATGCAATTTGTTTTTTGCCCTTAGTGGGAGTTGAACCCAGGACCCCAGCGCTGCAAGGCTACTGTGCTAGCCACTGAGCCACCGTGCTGCCTCTACTCCAGTGCAATTTAAATGGGGGCATGTTTAAAAAACAAGTGGCGGTGCTATGTCATGAGAAGTAGCAGCCGCTTCAGCGCCAAAGGAAATGATGGGTTGCGTCTGCTGAAAAGGTGACAGTAAGCATTGCATGTTGCCATAGTTGCACACTGTACCTGGCATGACGCGGTAAAGCCCCGCCCCCATCGCGGCAGCCCCGCCCCCGGCACCGACGCTACGCAATGCACTGTATGTTGCCCGACTGTACCGGGCTTAAGCCGGTAAGCCCCGCCCCCATCGCGGTCAGCCCCGCCCCCGGCACCGACGCTACGCAATGCACTGTATGTTGCCGACTGTACCGGGCTTAAGCCGGTAAGCCCCGCCCCATCGCGGTAAGCCCCGCCCCCGGCACCGACGCTATGCAATGCACTGCATCTTTCCATCTGTACCGGGCTTAAGCCGGTAAGCCCCCGCCCCATCGCGGTAAGCCCCGCCCCCGGCACCGACCGCTACGCAATTCACTGCAAGTTGCCGACTGTACCGGGCTTAAGCCGGTAACCAACGCCCCCATCGCGGGGGCATGTTCAATAAAACAAATGGCGGCTGCTATGCCTGAGAAGATGAGAAGTAACAGCGGCCCCAGCGCAAAAGGTAACGAAGTGTTGCGTCTGCTGAAGAGGTGGCAGTAAAAATTTCATGTTGTCAACTGTACCAGGCTTAAGCCGGCAGGCCCCGCCCCCAGCCAATGCACGAGGCCAATCATACCAGGCTTAAGCCGGTAAGCCACGCCCCCTGCGCCGACCCAATGCTATGTAATTCACTGCAATGCAATTGTTTTTTGCCCTTAGTGGGAGTTGAAACCCAGGACCCCAGCGCTGCAAGGCTACTGTGCTAACCACTGAGCCACCGTGCTGCCTCTACTCCAGTGCAATTTAAATGGGGGCATGTTTAAAAAACAAGTGGCGGTGCTATGTCATGAGAAGTAGCAGCCGCTTCAGCGCCAAAGGAAAATGATGGGTTGCGTCCTGCTGAAAAGGTGACAGTAAGCATTGCATGTTGCCATAGTTGCACACTGTACCTGGCATGACGCGGTAAGCCCCGCCCCCATCGCGGTCAGCCCCGCCCCCGGCACCGACGCTACGCAATGCACTGTATGTTGCCGACTGTACCGGGCTTAAGCCGGTAAGCCCCGCCCCCATCGCGGTCAGCCCCGCCCCCGGCACCGACGCTACGCAATGCACTGTATGTTGCCGACTGTACCGGGCTTAAGCCGGTAAGCCCCGCCCCCATCGCGGTCAGCCCCGCCCCCGGCACCGACGCTATGCAATGCACTGCATGTTTCCAACTGTACCGGGCTTAAGCCGGTAAGCCCCGCCCCATCGCGGTTAGCCCCGCCCCCGGCACCGACGCTACGCAATTCACTGCAAGTTGCCGACTGTACCGGGCTTAAGCCGGTAAGCCACGCCCCCATCGCGGGGGCATGTTCAATAAAACAAATGGCGCTGCTATGCCATGAGAAGATGAGAAGTAACAGCGGCCCCAGCGCAAAAGGTAACGAAGTGTTGCGTCTGCTGAAGAGGTGGCAGTAAAAATTTCATGTTGTCAACTGTACCAGGCTTAAGCCGGCAGGCCCCGCCCCCAGCCAATGCACGTGGCCAATCATACCAGGCTTAAGCCGGTAAGCCACGCCCCCTGCGCCGACCCAATGCTATGTAATTCACTGCAATGCAATTTGTTTTTTGCCCTTAGTGGGAGTTGAACCCAGGACCCCAGCGCTGCAAGGCTACTGTGCTAACCACTGAGCCACCGTGCTGCCTCTACTCCAGTGCAATTTAAATGGGGGCATGTTTAAAAAACAAGTGGCGGTGCTATGTCATGAGAAGTAGCAGCCGCTTCAGCGCCAAAGGAAATGATGGGTTGCGTCTGCTGAAAAGGTGACAGTAAGCATTGCATGTTGCCATAGTTTGCACACTGTACCTGGCATGACGCGGTAAGCCCCGCCCCCATCGCGGTCAGCCCCGCCCCCGGCACCGACGCTACGCAATGCACTGTATGTTGCCGACTGTACCGGGCTTAAGCCGGTAAGCCCCGCCCCCATCGCGGTCAGCCCCGCCCCCGGCACCGACGCTACGCAATGCACTGTATGTTGCCGACTGTACCGGGCTTAAGCCGGTAAGCCCCGCCCCCATCGCGGTAAGCCCCGCCCCCGGCACCGACGCTATGCAATGCACTGCATCTTTCCATCTGTACCGGGCTTAAGCCGGTAAGCCCCGCCCCATCGCGGTAAGCCCCGCCCCCGGCACCGACGCTACGCAATTCACTGCAAGTTGCCGACTGTACCGGCTTAAGCCGGTAAGCCACGCCCCCATCGCGGGGGGCATGTTCAATAAAACAAATGGCGGTGCTATGCCATGAGAAGATGAGAAGTAACAGCGGCCCCAGCGCAAAAGGTAACGAAGTGTTGCGTCTGCTGAAGAGGTGGCAGTAAAAATTTCATGTTGTCAACTGTACCAGGCTTAAGCCGGCAGGCCCCGCCCCCAGCCAATGCACGTGGCCAATCATACCAGGCTTAAGCCGGTAAGCCACGCCCCCTGCGCCGACCCAATGCTATGTAATTCACTGCAATGCAATTTGTTTTTTGCCCTTAGTGGGAGTTGAACCCAGGACCCCAGCGCTGCAAGGCTACTGTGCTAACCACTGAGCCACCGTGCTGCCTCTACTCCAGTGCAATTTAAATGGGGGCATGTTTAAAAAACAAGTGGCGGTGCTATGTCATGAGAAGTAGCAGCCGCTTCAGCGCCAAAGGAAATGATGGGTTGCGTCTGCTGAAAAGGTGACAGTAAGCATTGCCTGTTGCCATAGTTGCACACTGTACCTGGCATGACGCGGTAAGCCCCGCCCCATCGCGGTCAGCCCCGCCCCCGGCACCGACGCTACGCAATGCACTGTATGTTGCCGACTGTACCGGGCTTAAGCCGGTAAGCCCCGCCCCCATCGCGGTCAGCCCCGCCCCCGGCACCGACGCTACGCAATGCACTGTATGTTGCCGACTGTACCGGGCTTAAGCCGGTAAGCCCCGCCCCCATCGCGGTAAGCCCCCGCCCCCGGCACCGACGCTATGCAATGCACTGCATCGTTTCCATCTGTACCGGGCTTAAGCCGGTAAGCCCCGCCCCATCGCGGTAAGCCCCGCCCCCGGCACCGACGCTACGCAATTCACTGCAAGTTGCCGACTGTACCGGGCTTAAGCCGGTAAGCCACGCCCCCATCGCGGGGGCATGTTCAATAAAACAAATGGCGCTGCTATGCCATGAGAAGATGAGAAGTAACAGCGGCCCCAGCGCAAAAGGTAACGAAGTGTTGCGTCTGCTGAAGAGGTGGCAGTAAAAATTTCATGTTGTCAACTGTACCAGGCTTAAGCCGGCAGGCCCCGCCCCCAGCCAATGCACGTGGCCAATCATACCAGGCTTAAGCCGGTAAGCCACGCCCCCTGCGCCGACCCAATGCTATGTAATTCACTGCAATGCAATTTGTTTTTTTGCCCTTAGTGGGAGTTGAACCCAGGACCCCAGCGCTGCAAGGCTACTGTGCTAACCACTGAGCCACCGTGCTGCCTCTACTCCA
Organism: Dendropsophus ebraccatus; assembly: GCF_027789765.1. NCBI lineage: Eukaryota > Metazoa > Chordata > Amphibia > Anura > Hylidae > Dendropsophus > Dendropsophus ebraccatus. The sequence goes on along the minus strand of NW_027210151.1, from coordinate 52,604 downwards.
GTGCAATTTAAATGGGGGCATGTTTAAAAAACAAGTGGCGGTGCTATGTCATGAGAAGTAGCAGCCGCTTCAGCGCCAAAGGAAATGATGGGTTGCGTCTGCTGAAAAGGTGACAGTAAGCATTGCATGTTGCCATAGTTGCACACTGTACCTGGCATGACGCGGTAAGCCCCGCCCCCATCGCGGTCAGCCCCGCCCCCGGCACCGACGCTACGCAATGCACTGTATGTTGCCGACTGTACCGGGCTTAAGCCGGTAAGCCCCGCCCCCATCGCGGTCAGCCCCGCCCCCGGCACCGACGCTACGCAATGCACTGTATGTTGCCGACTGTACCGGGCTTAAGCCGGTAAGCCCCGGCCCCATCGCGGTAAGCCCCGCCCCCGGCACCGACGCTATGCAATGCACTGCATGTTTCCATCTGTACCGGGCTTAAGCCGGTAAGCCCCGCCCCATCGCGGTAAGCCCCGCCCCCGGCACCGACGCTACGCAATGCACTGCAAGTTGCCGACTGTACCGGGCTTAAGCCGGTAAGCCACGCCCCCATCGCGGGGGCATGTTCAATAAAACAAATGGCGGTGCTATGCCATGAGAAGATGAGAAGTAACAGCGGCCCCCAGCGCAAAAGGTAACGAAGTGTTGCGTCTGCTGAAGAGGTGGCAGTAAAAATTTCATGTTGTCAACTGTACCAGGCTTAAGCCGGCAGGCCCCCGCCCCCAGCCAATGCACGTGGCCAATCATACCAGGCTTAAGCCGGTAAGCCACGCCCCCTGCGCCGACCCAATGCTATGTAATTCACTGCAATGCAATTTGTTTTTTTGCCCTTAGTGGGAGTTGAACCCAGGACCCCAGCGCTGCAAGGCTACTGTGCTAACCACTGAGCCACCGTGCTGCCTCTACTCCAGTGCAATTTAAATGGGGCATGTTTAAAAAACAAGTGGCGGTGCTATGTCATGAGAAGTAGCAGCCGCTTCAGCGCCAAAGGAAATGATGGGTTGCGTCTGCTGAAAAGGTGACAGTAAGCATTGCATGTTGCCATAGTTGCACACTGTACCTGGCATGACGCGGTAAGCCCCGCCCCATCGCGGTTAGCCCCGCCCCCGGCACCGACGCTACGCAATGCACTGTATGTTGCCGACTGTACCGGGCTTAAGCCGGTAAGCCCCGCCCCCATCGCGGTCAGCCCCGCCCCCGGCACCGACGCTACGCAATGCACTGTATGTTGCCGACTGTACCGGGCTTAAGCCGGTAAGCCCCGTCCCCATCGCGGTAAGCCCCGCCCCCGGCACCGACGCTATGCAATGCACTGCATGTTTCCATCTGTACCGGGCTTAAGCCGGTAAGCCCCGCCCCATCGCGGTTAGCCCCGCCCCCGGCACCGACGCTACGCAATGCACTGCAAGTTGCCGACTGTACCGGGCTTAAGCCGGTAAGCCACGCCCCCATCGCGGGGGCATGTTCAATAAAACAAATGGCGGTGCTATGCCATGAGAAGATGAGAAGTAACAGCGGCCCCAGCGCAAAAGGTAACGAAGTGTTGCGTCTGCTGAAGAGGTGGCAGTAAAAATTTCATGTTGTCAACTGTACCAGGCTTAAGCCGGCAGGCCCCGCCCCCAGCCAATGCACGTGGCCAATCATACCAGGCTTAAGCCGGTAAGCCACGCCCCCTGCGCCGACCCAAATGCTATGTAATTCACTGCAATGCAATTTGTTTTTTTGCCCTTAGTGGGAGTTGAACCCAGGACCCGAGCGCTGCAAGGCTACTGTGCTAACCACTGAGCCACCGTGCTGCCTCTACTCCAGTGCAATTTAAATGGGGTCATGTTTAAAAAACAAGTGGCGGTGCTATGTCATGAGAAGTAGCAGCCGCTTCAGCGCCAAAGGAAATGATGGGTTGCGTCTGCTGAAAAGGTGACAGTAAGCATTGCATGTTGCCATAGTTGCACACTGTACCTGGCATGACGCGGTAAGCCCCGCCCCCATCGCGGTCAGCCCCGCCCCCGGCACCGACGCTACGCAATGCACTGTATGTTGCCGACTGTACCGGGCTTAAGCCGGTAAGCCCCGCCCCCATCGCGGTCAGCCCCGCCCCCGGCACCGACGCTACGCAATGCACTGTATGTTGCCGACTGTACCGGGCTTAAGCCGGTAAGCCCCGCCCCCATCGCGGTAAGCCCCGCCCCCGGCACCGACGCTATGCAATGCACTGCATCGTTTCCATCTGTACCGGGCTTAAGCCGGTAAGCCCCCGCCCCATCGCGGTAAGCCCCGCCCCCGGCACCGACGCTACGCAATTCACTGCAAGTTGCCGACTGTACCGGGCTTAAGCCGGTAAGCCACGCCCCCATCGCGGGGGCATGTTCAATAAAACAAATGGCGGTGCTATGCCTTGAGAAGATGAGAAGTAACAGCGGCCCCAGCGCAAAGGTAACGAAGTGTTGCGTCTGCTGAAGAGGTGGCAGTAAAAATTTCATGTTGTCAACTGTACCAGGCTTAAGCCGGCAGGCCCCGCCCCCAGCCAATGCACGTGGCCAATCATACCAGGCTTAAGCCGGTAAGCCACGCCCCCTGCGCCGACCCAATGCTATGTAATTCACTGCAATGCAATTTGTTTTTTGCCCTTAGTGGGAGTTGAACCCAGGACCCCAGCGCTGCAAGGCTACTGTGCTAACCACTGAGCCACCGTGCTGCCTCTACTCCAGTGCAATTTAAATGGGGGCATGTTTAAAAAACAAGTGGCGGTGCTATGTCATGAGAAGTAGCAGCCGCTTCAGCGCCAAAGGAAATGATGGGTTGCGTCTGCTGAAAAGGTGACAGTAAGCATTGCATGTTGCCATAGTTGCACACTGTACCTGGCATGACGCGGTAAGCCCCGCCCCCATCGCGGTCAGCCCCGCCCCCGGCACCGACGCTACGCAATGCACTGTATGTTGCCGACTGTACCGGGCTTAAGCCGGTAAGCCCCGCCCCCATCGCGGTCAGCCCCGCCCCCGGCACCGACACTACGCAATGCACTGTATGTTGCCGACTGTACCGGGCTTAAGCCGGTAAGCCCCGCCCCCATCGCGGTAAGCCCCGCCCCCGGCACCGACGCTATGCAATGCACTGCATCTTTCCATCTGTACCGGGCTTAAGCCGGTAAGCCCCGCCCCATCGCGGTAAGCCCCGCCCCCGGCACCGACGCTACGCAATTCACTGCAAGTTGCCGACTGTACCGGGCTTAAGCCGGTAAGCCACGCCCCCATCGCGGGGGCATGTTCAATAAAACAAATGGCGGTGCTATGCCTTGAGAAGATGAGAAGTAACAGCGGCCCCAGCGCAAAAGGTAACGAAGTGTTGCGTCTGCTGAAGAGGTGGCAGTAAAAATTTCATGTTGTCAACTGTACCAGGCTTAAGCCGGCAGGCCCCGCCCCCAGCCAATGCACGTGGCCAATCATACCGGCTTAAGCCGGTAAGCCACGCCCCCTGCGCCGACCCAATGCTATGTAATTCACTGCAATGCAATTTGTTTTTTGCCCCTTAGTGGGAGTTGAACCCAGGACCCCAGCGCTGCAAGGCTACTGTGCTAACCACTGAGCCACCGTGCTGCCTCTACTCCAGTGCAATTTAAATGGGGGCATGTTTAAAAAACACGTGGCGGTGCTATGTCATGAGAAGTAGCAGCCGCTTCAGCGCCAAAGGAAATGATGGGTTGCGTCTGCTGAAAAGGTGACAGTAAGCATTGCATGTTGCCATAGTTGCACACTGTACCGGGCATGACGCGGTAAGCCCCGCCCCCATCGCGGTCAGCCCCGCCCCCGGCACCGACGCTACGCAATGCACTGTATGTTGCCGACTGTACCGGGCTTAAGCCGGTAAGCCCCGCCCCCATCGCGGTCAGCCCCGCCCCCGGCACCGACGCTACGCAATGCACTGTATGTTGCCGACTGTACCGGGCTTAAGCCGGTAAGCCCCGCCCCCATCGCGGTAAGCCCCGCCCCCGGCACCGACGCTATGCAATGCACTGCATGTTTCCATCTGTACCGGGCTTAAGCCGGTAAGCCCCGCCCCATCGCGGTTAAGCCCCGCCCCCGGCACCGACGCTACGCAATTCACTGCAAGTTGCCGACTGTACCGGGCTTAAGCCGGTAAGCCACGCCCCCATCGCGGGGGCATGTTCAATAAAACAAATGGCGGTGCTATGCCTTGAGAAGATGAGAAGTAACAGCGGCCCCAGCGCAAAAGGTAACGAAGTGTTGCGTCTGCTGAAGAGGTGGCAGTAAAAATTTCATGTTGTCAACTGTACCAGGCTTAAGCCGGCAGGCCCCCGCCCCCAGCCAATGCACGTGGCCAATCATACCAGGCTTAAGCCGGTAAGCCACGCCCCCTGCGCCGACCCAATGCTATGTAATTCACTGCAATGCAATTTGTTTTTTGCCCTTAGTGGGAGTTGAACCCAGGACCCCAGCGCTGCAAGGCTACTGTGCTAACCACTGAGCCACCGTGCTGCCTCTACTCCAGTGCAATTTAAATGGGGGCATGTTTAAAAAACACGTGGCGGTGCTATGTCATGAGAAGTAGCAGCCGCTTCAGCGCCAAAGGAAATGATGGGTTGCGTCTGCTGAAAAGGTGACAGTAAGCATTGCATGTTGCCATAGTTGCACACTGTACCGGGCATGACGCGGTAAGCCCCGCCCCCATCGCGGTCAGCCCCGCCCCCGGCACCGACGCTACGCAATGCACTGTATGTTGCCGACTGTACCGGGCTTAAGCCGGTAAGCCCCGCCCCCATCGCGGTCAGCCCCGCCCCCGGCACCGACGCTACGCAATGCACTGTATGTTGCCGACTGTACCGGGCTTAAGCCGGTAAGCCCCGCCCCCATCGCGGTAAGCCCCGCCCCCGGCACCGACGCTATGCAATGCACTGCATCTTTCCATCTGTACCGGGCTTAAGCCGGTAAGCCCCGCCCCATCGCGGTAAGCCCCGCCCCCGGCACCGACGCTACGCAATTCACTGCAAGTTGCCGACTGTACCGGGCTTAAGCCGGTAAGCCACGCCCCCATCGCGGGGGCATGTTCAATAAAACAAATGGCGGTGCTATGCCATGAGAAGATGAGAAGTAACAGCGGCCCCAGCGCAAAAGGTAACGAAGTGTTGCGTCTGCTGAAGAGGTGGCAGTAAAAATTTCATGTTGTCAACTGTACCAGGCTTAAGCCGGCAGGCCCCGCCCCCAGCCAATGCACGTGGCCAATCATACCAGGCTTAAGCCGGTAAGCCACGCCCCCTGCGCCGACCCAATGCTATGTAATTCACTGCAATGCAATTTGTTTTTTGCCCTTAGTGGGAGTTGAACCCAGGACCCCAGCGCTGCAAGGCTACTGTGCTAACCACTGAGCCACCGTGCTGCCTCTACTCCAGTGCAATTTAAATGGGGGCATGTTTAAAAAACAAGTGGCGGTGCTATGTCATGAGAAGTAGCAGCCGCTTCAGCGCCAAAGGAAATGATGGGTTGCGTCTGCTGAAAAGGTGACAGTAAGCATTGCATGTTGCCATAGTTGCACACTGTACCTGGCATGACGCGGTAAGCCCCGCCCCCATCGCGGTAAGCCCCGCCCCCGGCACCGACGCTACGCAATGCACTGTATGTTGCCGACTGTACCGGGCTTAAGCCGGTAAGCCCCGCCCCCATCGCGGTCAGCCCCGCCCCCGGCACCGACGCTACGCAATGCACTGTATGTTGCCGACTGTACCGGGCTTAAGCCGGTAAGCCCCGCCCCATCGCGGTAAGCCCCGCCCCCGGCACCGACGCTACGCAATGCACTGCATGTTTCCATCTGTACCGGGCTTAAGCCGGTAAGCCCCGCCCCATCGCGGTAAGCCCCGCCCCCGGCACCGACGCTACGCAATGCACTGCAAGTTGCCGACTGTACCGGGCTTAAGCCGGTAAGCCACGCCCCCATCGCGGGGGCATGTTCAATAAAACAAATGGCGGTGCTATGCCATGAGAAGATGAGAAGTAACAGCGGCCCCAGCGCAAAAGGTAACGAAGTGTTGCGTCTGCTGAAGAGGTGGCAGTAAAAATTTCATGTTGTCAACTGTACCAGGCTTAAGCCGGCAGGCCCCGCCCCCAGCCAATGCACGTGGCCAATCATACCAGGCTTAAGCCGGTAAGCCACGCCCCCTGCGCCGACCCAATGCTATGTAATTCACTGCAATGCAATTTGTTTTTTGCCCTTAGTGGGAGTTGAACCCAGGACCCCAGCGCTGCAAGGCTACTGTGCTAACCACTGAGCCACCGTGCTGCCTCTACTCCAGTGCAATTTAAATGGGGGCATGTTTAAAAAACAAGTGGCGGTGCTATGTCATGAGAAGTAGCAGCCGCTTCAGCGCCAAAGGAAATGATGGGTTGCGTCTGCTGAAAAGGTGACAGTAAGCATTGCATGTTGCCATAGTTGCACACTGTACCGGGCATGACGCGGTAAGCCCCGCCCCCATCGCGGTCAGCCCCGCCCCCGGCACCGACGCTACGCAATGCACTGTATGTTGCCGACTGTACCGGGCTTAAGCCGGTAAGCCCCGCCCCCATCGCGGTCAGCCCCGCCCCCGGCACCGACGCTACGCAATGCACTGTATGTTGCCGACTGTACCGGGCTTAAGCCGGTAAGCCCCGCCCCATCGCGGTAAGCCCCGCCCCCGGCACCGACGCTATGCAATGCACTGCAAGTTTCCATCTGTACCGGGCTTAAGCCGGTAAGCCCCGCCCCATCGCGGTAAGCCCCGCCCCCGGCACCGACGCTACGCAATTCACTGCAAGTTGCCGACTGTACCGGGCTTAAGCCGGTAAGCCACGCCCCCATCGCGGGGGCATGTTCAATAAAACAAATGGCGGTGCTATGCCATGAGAAGATGAGAAGTAACAGCGGCCCCAGCGCAAAAGGTAACGAAGTGTTGCGTCTGCTGAAGAGGTGGCAGTAAAATTTCATGTTGTCAACTGTACCAGGCTTAAGCCGGCAGGCCCCGCCCCCAGCCAATGCACGTGGCCAATCATACCAGGCTTAAGCCGGTAAGCCACGCCCCCTGCGCCGACCCAATGCTATGTAATTCACTGCAATGCAATTTGTTTTTTGCCCTTAGTGGGAGTTGAACCCAGGACCCCAGCGCTGCAAGGCTACTGTGCTAACCACTGAGCCACCGTGCTGCCTCTACTCCAGTGCAATTTAAATGGGGGCATGTTTAAAAAACAAGTGGCGGTGCTATGTCATGAGAAGTAGCAGCCGCTTCAGCGCCAAAGGAAATGATGGGTTGCGTCTGCTGAAAAGGTGACAGTAAGCATTGCATGTTGCCATAGTTGCACACTGTACCTGGCATGACGCGGTAAGCCCCGGCCCCATCGCGGTCAGCCCCGCCCCCGGCACCGACGCTACGCAATGCACTGTATGTTGCCGACTGTACCGGGCTTAAGCCGGTAAGCCCCGCCCCCATCGCGGTCAGCCCCGCCCCCGGCACCGACGCTACGCAATGCACTGTATGTTGCCGACTGTACCGGGCTTAAGCCGGTAAGCCCCGTCCCCATCGCGGTAAGCCCCGCCCCCGGCACCGACGCTATGCAATGCACTGCATGTTTCCATCTGTACCGGGCTTAAGCCGGTAAGCCCCGCCCCATCGCGGTTAGCCCCGCCCCCGGCACCGACGCTACGCAATGCACTGCAAGTTGCCGACTGTACCGGGCTTAAGCCGGTAAGCCACGCCCCCATCGCGGGGGCATGTTCAATAAAACAAATGGCGGTTGCTATGCCATGAGAAGATGAGAAGTAACAGCGGCCCCAGCGCAAAAGGTAACGAAGTGTTGCGTCTGCTGAAGAGGTGGCAGTAAAAATTTCATGTTGTCAACTGTACCAGGCTTAAGCCGGCAGGCCCCGCCCCCAGCCAATGCACGTGGCCAATCATACCAGGCTTAAGCCGGTAAGCCACGCCCCCTGCGCCGACCCAATGCTATGTAATTCACTGCAATGCAATTTGTTTTTTGCCCTTAGTGGGAGTTGAACCCAGGACCCCAGCGCTGCAAGGCTACTGTGCTAACCACTGAGCCACCGTGCTGCCTCTACTCCAGTGCAATTTAAATGGGGGCATGTTTAAAAAACAAGTGGCGGTGCTATGTCATGAGAAGTAGCAGCCGCTTCAGCGCCAAAGGAAATGATGGGTTGCGTCTGCTGAAAAGGTGACAGTAAGCATTGCATGTTGCCATAGTTGCACACTGTACCTGGCATGACGCGGTAAGCCCCGCCCCCATCGCGGTCAGCCCCGCCCCCGGCACCGACGCTACGCAATGCACTGTATGTTGCCGACTGTACCGGGCTTAAGCCGGTAAGCCCCGCCCCCATCGCGGTCAGCCCCGCCCCCGGCACCGACGCTACGCAATGCACTGTATGTTGCCGACTGTACCGGGCTTAAGCCGGTAAGCCCCGCCCCCATCGCGGTAAGCCCCGCCCCCGGCACCGACGCTATGCAATGCACTGCATCTTTCCATCTGTACCGGGCTTAAGCCGGTAAGCCCCGCCCCATCGCGGTAAGCCCCGCCCCCGGCACCGACGCTACGTAATTCACTGCAAGTTGCCGACTGTACCGGGCTTAAGCCGGTAAGCCACGCCCCCATCGCGGGGGCATGTTCAATAAAACAAATGGCGTGCCTATGCCATGAGAAGATGAGAAGTAACAGCGGCCCCAGCGCAAAAGGTAACGAAGTGTTGCGTCTGCTGAAGAGGTGGCAGTAAAAATTTCATGTTGTCAACTGTACCAGGCTTAAGCCGGCAGGCCCCGCCCCCAGCCAATGCACGTGGCCAATCATACCAGGCTTAAGCCGGTAAGCCACGCCCCCTGCACCGACCCAATGCTATGTAATTCACTGCAATGCAATTTGTTTTTTTGCCCTTAGTGGGAGTTGAACCCAGGACCCCAGCGCTGCAAGGCTACTGTGCTAACCACTGAGCCACCGTGCTGCCTCTACTCCAGTGCAATTTAAATGGGGGCATGTTTAAAAAACAAGTGGCGGTGCTATGTCATGAGAAGTAGCAGCCGCTTCAGCGCCAAAGGAAATGATGGGTTGCGTCTGCTGAAAAGGTGACAGTAAGCATTGCATGTTGCCATAGTTGCACACTGTACCTGGCATGACGCGGTAAGCCCCGCCCCCATCGCGGTCAGCCCCGCCCCCCGGCACCGACGCTACGCAATGCACTGTATGTTGCCGACTGTACCGGGCTTAAGCCGGTAAGCCCCGCCCCCATCGCGGTCAGCCCCGCCCCCGGCACCGACGCTACGCAATGCACTGTATGTTGCCGACTGTACCGGGCTTAAGCCGGTAAGCCCCGTCCCCATCGCGGTAAGCCCCGCCCCCGGCACCGACGCTATGCAATGCACTGCATGCTTTCCATCTGTACCGGGCTTAAGCCGGTAAGCCCCGCCCCATCGCGGTAAGCCCCGCCCCCGGCACCGACGCTACGCAATGCACTGCAAGTTGCCGACTGTACCGGGCTTAAGCCGGTAAGCCACGCCCCCATCGCGGGGGCACTGTTCAATAAAACAAATGGCGGTGCTATGCCATTGAGAAGATGAGAAGTAACAGCGGCCCCAGCGCAAAAGGTAACGAAGTGTTGCGTCTGCTGAAGAGGTGGCAGTAAAAATTTCATGTTGTCAACTGTACCAGGCTTAAGCCGGCAGGCCCCGCCCCCAGCCAATGCACGTGGCCAATCATACCAGGCTTAAGCCGGTAAGCCACGCCCCCTGCGCCGACCCAATGCTATGTAATTCACTGCAATGCAATTTGTTTTTTTGCCCTTAGTGGGAGTTGAACCCAGGACCCCAGCGCTGCAAGGCTACTGTGCTAACCACTGAGCCACCGTGCTGCCTCTACTCCAGTGCAATTTAAATGGGGTCATGTTTAAAAAACAAGTGGCGGTGCTATGTCATGAGAAGTAGCAGCCGCTTCAGCGCCAAAGGAAATGATGGGTTGCGTCTGCTGAAAAGGTGACAGTAAGCATTGCATGTTGCCATAGTTGCACACTGTACCTGGCATGACGCGGTAAGCCCCGCCCCCATCGCGGTCAGCCCCGCCCCCGGCACCGACGCTACGCAATGCACTGTATGTTGCCGACTGTACCGGGCTTAAGCCGGTAAGCCCCGCCCCCATCGCGGTCAGCCCCGCCCCCGGCACCGACGCTACGCAATGCACTGTATGTTGCCGACTGTACCGGGCTTAAGCCGGTAAGCCCCGTCCCCCATCGCGGTAAGCCCCGCCCCCGGCACCGACGCTATGCAATGCACTGCATGTTTCCATCTGTACCGGGCTTAAGCCGGTAAGCCCCGCCCCATCGCGGTAAGCCCCGCCCCCGGCACCGACGCTACGCAATGCACTGCAAGTTGCCGACTGTACCGGGCTTAAGCCGGTAAGCCACGCCCCCATCGCGGGGGCATGTTCAATAAAACAAATGGCGGTGCTATGCCATGAGAAGATGAGAAGTAACAGCGGCCCCAGCGCAAAAGGTAACGAAGTGTTGCGTCTGCTGAAGAGGTGGCAGTAAAAATTTCATGTTGTCAACTGTACCAGGCTTAAGCCGGCAGGCCCCGCCCCCAGCCAATGCACGTGGCCAATCATACCAGGCTTAAGGCGGTAAGCCACGCCCCCTGCGCCGACCCAATGCTATGTAATTCACTGCAATGCAATTTGTTTTTTGCCCTTAGTGGGAGTTGAACCCAGGACCCCAGCGCTGCAAGGCTACTGTGCTAACCACTGAGCCACCGTGCTGCCTCTACTCCAGTGCAATTTAAATGGGGGCATGTTTAAAAAACAAGTGGCGGTGCTATGTCATGAGAAGTAGCAGCCGCTTCAGCGCCAAAGGAAATGATGGGTTGCGTCTGCTGAAAAGGTGACAGTAAGCATTGCATGTTGCCATAGTTGCACACTGTACCTGGCATGACGCGGTAAGCCCCGCCCCCATCGCGGTCAGCCCCGCCCCCGGCACCGACGCTACGCAATGCACTGTATGTTGCCGACTGTACCGGGCTTAAGCCGGTAAGCCCCGCCCCCATCGCGGTAAGCCCCGCCCCCGGCACCGACGCTACGCAATGCACTGTATGTTGCCGACTGTACCGGGCTTAAGCCGGTAAGCCCCGCCCCCATCGCGGTAAGCCCCGCCCCGGCACCTGACGCTATGCAATGCACTGCATGTTTCCATCTGTACCGGGCTTACGCCGGTAAGCCCCGCCCCATCGCGTAAGCCCCGCCCCCGGCACCGACGCTACGCAATGCACTGCAAGTTGCCGACTGTACCGGGCTTAAGCCGGTAAGCCACGCCCCCATCGCGGGGGCATGTTCAATAAAACAAATGGCGGTGCTATGCCTTGAGAAGATGAGAAGTAACAGCGGCCCCAGCGCAAAAGGTAACGAAGTGTTGCGTCTGCTGAAGAGGTGGCAGTAAAAATTTCATGTTGTCAACTGTACCAGGCTTAAGCCGGCAGGCCCCGCCCCCAGCCAATGCACGTGGCCAATCATACCAGGCTTAAGCCGGTAAGCCACGCCCCCTGCGCCGACCCAATGCTATGTAATTCACTGCAATGCAATTTGTTTTTTGCCCTTAGTGGGAGTTGAACCCAGGACCCCAGCGCTGCAAGGCTACTGTGCTAACCACTGAGCCACCGTGCTGCCTCTACTCCAGTGCAATTTAAATGGGGGCATGTTTAAAAAACAAGTGGCGGTGCTATGTCATGAGAAGTAGCAGCCGCTTCAGCGCCAAAGGAAATGATGGGTTGCGTCTGCTGAAAAGGTGACAGTAAGCATTGCATGTTGCCATAGTTGCACACTGTACCTGGCATGACGCGGTAAGCCCCGCCCCCATCGCGGTCAGCCCCGCCCCCGGCACCGACGCTACGCAATGCACTGTATGTTGCCGACTGTACCGGGCTTAAGCCGGTAAGCCCCGCCCCCATCGCGGTCAGCCCCGCCCCCGGCACCGACGCTACGCAATGCACTGTATGTTGCCGGACTGTACCGGGCTTAAGCCGGTAAGCCCCGCCCCATCGCGGTAAGCCCCGCCCCCGGCACCGACGCTATGCAATGCACTGCATCTTTCCATCTGTACCGGGCTTAAGCCGGTAAGCCCCGCCCCATCGCGGTAAGCCCGCCCCCGGCACCGACGCTACGCAATGCACTGCAAGTTGCCGACTGTACCGGGCTTAAGCCGGTAAGCCACGCCCCCATCGCGGGGGCATGTTCAATAAACAAATGGCGGTGCTATGCCCTTGAGAAGATGAGAAGTAACAGCGGCCCCAGCGCAAAAGGTAACGAAGTGTTGCGTCTGCTGAAGAGGTGGCAGTAAAAATTTCATGTTGTCAACTGTACCAGGCTTAAGCCGGCAGGCCCCGCCCCCCAGCCAATGCACGTGGCCAATCATACCAGGCTTAAGCCGGTAAGCCACGCCCCCCTGCGCCGACCCAATGCTATGTAATTCACTGCAATGCAATTTGTTTTTTTGCCCTTAGTGGGAGTTGAACCCAGGACCCCAGCGCTGCAAGGCTACTGTGCTAACCACTGAGCCACCGTGCTGCCTCTACTCCAGTGCAATTTAAATGGGGGCATGTTAAAAAACAAGTGGCGGTGCTATGTCATGAGAAGTAGCAGCCGCTTCAGCGCCAAAGGAAATGATGGGTTGCGTCTGCTGAAAAGGTGACAGTAAGCATTGCATGTTGCCATAGTTGCACACTGTACCTGGCATGACGCGGTAAGCCCCGCCCCCATCGCGGTCAGCCCCGCCCCCGGCACCGACGCTACGCAATGCACTGTATGTTGCCGACTGTACCGGGCTTAAGCCGGTAAGCCCCGCCCCCCATCGCGGTCAGCCCCGCCCCCGGCACCGACGCTACGCAATGCACTGTATGTTGCCGACTGTACCGGGCTTAAGCCGGTAAGCCCCGCCCCCATCGCGGTAAGCCCCGCCCCGGCACCGACGCTATGCAATGCACTGCATGTTTCCATCTGTACCGGGCTTAAGCCGGTAAGCCCCGCCCCATCGCGGTAAGCCCCGCCCCCGGCACCGACGCTACGCAATTCACTGCAAGTTGCCGACTGTACCGGGCTTAAGCCGGTAAGCCACGCCCCCATCGCGGGGGCATGTTCAATAAAACAAATGGCGGTGCTATGCATTGAGAAGATGAGAAGTAACAGCGGCCCCAGCGCAAAAGGTAACGAAGTGTTGCGTCTGCTGAAGAGGTGGCAGTAAAAATTTCATGTTGTCAACTGTACCAGGCTTAAGCCGGCAGGCCCCGCCCCCAGCCAATGCACGTGGCCAATCATACCAGGCTTAAGCCGGTAAGCCACGCCCCCTGCGCCGACCCAATGCTATGTAATTCACTGCAATGCAATTTGTTTTTTTGCCCTTAGTGGGAGTTGAACCCAGGACCCCAGCGCTGCAAGGCTACTGTGCTAACCACTGAGCCACCGTGCTGCCTCTACTCCAGTGCAATTTAAATGGGGGCATGTTTAAAAAACAAGTGGCGGTGCTATGTCATGAGAAGTAGCAGCCGCTTCAGCGCCAAAGGAAATGATGGGTTGCGTCTGCTGAAAAGGTGACAGTAAGCATTGCATGTTGCCATAGTTGCACACTGTACCTGGCATGACGCGGTAAGCCCCGCCCCCATCGCGGTCAGCCCCGCCCCCGGCACCGACGCTACGCAATGCACTGTATGTTGCCGACTGTACCGGGCTTAAGCCGGTAAGCCCCGCCCCCATCGCGGTCAGCCCCGCCCCCGGCACCGACGCTACGCAATGCACTGTATGTTGCCGACTGTACCGGGCTTAAGCCGGTAAGCCCCGCCCCCATCGCGGTAAGCCCCGCCCCCGGCACCGACGCTATGCAATGCACTGCATCTTTCCATCTGTACCGGGCTTAAGCCGGTAAGCCCCGCCCCATCGCGGTTAGCCCCGCCCCCGGCACCGACGCTACGCAATGCACTGCAAGTTGCCGACTGTACCGGGCTTAAGCCGGTAAGCCACGCCCCCATCGCGGGGGCATGTTCAATAAAACAAATGGCGGTGCTATGCCTTGAGAAGATGAGAAGTAACAGCGGCCCCAGCGCAAAAGGTAACGAAGTGTTGCGTCTGCTGAAGAGGTGGCAGTAAAAATTTCATGTTGTCAACTGTACCAGGCTTAAGCCGGCAGGCCCCGCCCCCAGCCAATGCACGTGGCCAATCATACCAGGCTTAAGCCGGTAAGCCACGCCCCCTGCGCCGACCCAATGCTATGTAATTCACTGCCATGCAATTTGTTTTTTGCCCTTAGTGGGAGTTGAACCCAGGACCCCAGCGCTGCAAGGCTACTGTGCTAACCACTGAGCCACCGTGCTGCCTCTACTCCAGTGCAATTTAAATGGGGGCATGTTTAAAAAACAAGTGGCGGTGCTATGTCATGAGAAGTAGCAGCCGCTTCAGCGCCAAAGGAAATGATGGGTTGCGTCTGCTGAAAAGGTGACAGTAAGCATTGCATGTTGCCATAGTTGCACACTGTACCTGGCATGACGCGGTAAGCCCCGCCCCCATCGCGGTCAGCCCCGCCCCCGGCACCGACGCTACGCAATGCACTGTATGTTGCCGACTGTACCGGGCTTAAGCCGGTAAGCCCCGCCCCCATCGCGGTCAGCCCCGCCCCCGGCACCGACGCTACGCAATGCACTGTATGTTGCCGACTGTACCGGGCTTAAGCCGGTAAGCCCCGCCCCCATCGCGGTAAGCCCCGCCCCCGGCACCGACGCTATGCAATGCACTGCATGTTTCCATCTGTACCGGGCTTAAGCCGGTAAGCCCCGCCCCATCGCGGTTAGCCCCGCCCCCGGCACCGACGCTACGCAATGCACTGCAAGTTGCCGACTGTACCGGGCTTAAGCCGGTAAGCCACGCCCCCATCGCGGGGGCATGTTCAATAAAACAAATGGCGGTGCTATGCCTTGAGAAGATGAGAAGTAACAGCGGCCCCAGCGCAAAAGGTAACGAAGTGTTGCGTCTGCTGAAGAGGTGGCAGTAAAAATTTCATGTTGTCAACTGTACCAGGCTTAAGCCGGCAGGCCCCGCCCCCAGCCAATGCACGTGGCCAATCATACCAGGCTTAAGCCGGTAAGCCACGCCCCCTGCGCCGACCCAATGCTATGTAATTCACTGCAATGCAATTTGTTTTTTGCCCTTAGTGGGAGTTGAACCCCGTACCCCAGCGCTGCAAGGCTACTGTGCTAACCACTGAGCCACCGTGCTGCCTCTACTCCAGTGCAATTTAAATGGGGGCATGTTTAAAAAACAAGTGGCGGTGCTATGTCATGAGAAGTAGCAGCCGCTTCAGCGCCAAAGGAAATGATGGGTTGCGTCTGCTGAAAAGGTGACAGTAAGCATTGCATGTTGCCATAGTTGCACACTGTACCTGGCATGACGCGGTAAGCCCCGCCCCCATCGCGGTCAGCCCCGCCCCCGGCACCGACGCTACGCAATGCACTGTATGTTGCCGACTGTACCGGGCTTAAGCCGGTAAGCCCCGCCCCCATCGCGGTCAGCCCCGCCCCCGGCACCGACGCTACGCAATGCACTGTATGTTGCCGACTGTACCGGGCTTAAGCCGGTAAGCCCCGCCCCCATCGCGGTAAGCCCCGCCCCCGGCACCGACGCTATGCAATGCACTGCATGTTTCCATCTGTACCGGGCTTAAGCCGGTAAGCCCCGCCCCCAACGCGGTCAGCCCCGCCCCCGGCACCGACGCTATGCAATGCACTGCATGTTTCCATCTGTACCGGGCTTAAGCCGGTAAGCCCCGCCCCATCGCGGTAAGCCCCGCCCCCGGCACCGACGCTACGCAATTCACTGCAAGTTGCCGACTGTACCGGGCTTAAGCCGGTAAGCCACGCCCCCATCGCGGGGGCATGTTCAATAAAACAAATGGCGGTGCTATGCCATGAGAAGATGAGAAGTAACAGCGGCCCCGCGCAACAGGTAACGAAGTGTTGCGTCTGCTGAAGAGGTGGCAGTAAAAATTTCATGTTGTCAACTGTACCAGGCTTAAGCCGGCAGGCCCCGCCCCCAGCCAATGCACGTGGCCAATCATACCAGGCTTAAGCCGGTAAGCCACGCCCCCTGCGCCGACCCAATGCTATGTAATTCACTGCAATGCAATTTGTTTTTGCCCTTAGTGGGAGTTGAACCCAGGACCCCAGCGCTGCAAGGCTACTGTGCTAGCCACTGAGCCACCGTGCTGCCTCTACTCCAGTGCAATTTAAATGGGGGCATGTTTAAAAAACAAGTGGCGGTGCTATGTCATGAGAAGTAGCAGCCGCTTCAGCGCCAAAGGAAATGATGGGTTGCGTCTGCTGAAAAGGTGACAGTAAGCATTGCATGTTGCCATAGTTGCACACTGTAACGGGCATGACGCGGTAAGCCCCGCCCCATCGCGGTCAGCCCCGCCCCCGGCACCGACGCTACGCAATGCACTGTATGTTGCCGACTGTACCGGGCTTAAGCCGGTAAGCCCCGCCCCCATCGCGGTCAGCCCCGCCCCCGGCACCGACGCTACGCAATGCACTGTATGTTGCAGACTGTACCGGGCTTAAGCCGGTAAGCCCCGCCCCCATCGCGGTAAGCCCCGCCCCCGGCACCGACGCTATGCAATGCACTGCATGTTTCCATCTGTACCGGGCTTAAGCCGGTAAGCCCCGCCCCATCGCGGTAAGCCCCGCCCCCGGCACCGACGCTACGCAATTCACTGCAAGTTGCCGACTGTACCGGGCTTAAGCCGGTAAGCCACGCCCCATCGCGGGGGCATGTTCAATAAAACAAATGGCGGTGCTATGCCATGAGAAGATGAGAAGTAACAGCGGCCCCAGCGCAAAAGGTAACGAAGTGTTGCGTCTGCTGAAGAGGTGGCAGTAAAAATTTCATGTTGTCAACTGTACCAGGCTTAAGCCGGCAGGCCCCGCCCCCAGCCAATGCACGTGGCCAATCATACCAGGCTTAAGCCGGTAAGCCACGCCCCCTGCGCCGACCCAATGCTATGTAATTCACTGCAATGCAATTTGTTTTTTGCCCTTAGTGGGAGTTGAACCCAGGACCCCAGCGCTGCAAGGCTACTGTGCTAACCACTGAGCCACCGTGCTGCCTCTACTCCAGTGCAATTTAAATGGGGGCATGTTTAAAAAACAAGTGGCGGTGCTATGTCATGAGAAGTAGCAGCCGCTTCAGCGCCAAAGGAAATGATGGGTTGCGTCTGCTGAAAAGGTGACAGTAAGCATTGCATGTTGCCATAGTTGCACACTGTACCTGGCATGACGCGGTAAGCCCCGCCCCCATCGCGGTCAGCCCCGCCCCCGGCACCGACGCTACGCAATGCACTGTATGTTGCCGACTGTACCGGGCTTAAGCCGGTAAGCCCCGCCCCCCATCGCGGTCAGCCCCGGCACCGACGCTACGCAATGCACTGTATGTTGCCGACTGTACCGGGCTTAAGCCGGTAAGCCCCGCCCCCATCGCGGTAAGCCCCGCCCCCGGCACCGACGCTATGCAATGCACTGCATGTTTCCATCTGTACCGGGCTTAAGCCGGTAAGCCCCGCCCCATCGCGGTAAGCCCCGCCCCCGGCACCGACGCTACGCAATGCACTGCAAGTTGCCGACTGTACCGGGCTTAAGCCGGTAAGCCACGCCCCCATCGCGGGGGCATGTTCAATAAAACAAATGGCGCTGCTATGCCATGAGAAGATGAGAAGTAACAGCGGCCCCAGCGCAAAAGGTAACGAAGTGTTGCGTCTGCTGAAGAGGTGGCAGTAAAAATTTCATGTTGTCAACTGTACCAGGCTTAAGCCGGCAGGCCCCGCCCCCAGCCAATGCACGTGGCCAATCATACCAGGCTTAAGCCGGTAAGCCACGCCCCCTGCGCCGACCCAATGCTATGTAATTCACTGCAATGCAATTTGTTTTTTGCCCTTAGTGGGAGTTGAACCAGGACCCCAGCGCTGCAAGGCTACTGTGCTAACCACTGAGCCACCGTGCTGCCTCTACTCCAGTGCAATTTAAATGGGGCATGTTTAAAAAACAAGTGGCGGTGCTATGTCATGAGAAGTAGCAGCCGCTTCAGCGCCAAAGGAAATGATGGGTTGCGTCTGCTGAAAAGGTGACAGTAAGCATTGCATGTTGCCATAGTTGCACACTGTACCTGGCATGACGCGGTAAGCCCCGCCCCCATCGCGGTCAGCCCCGCCCCCCGGCACCGACGCTACGCAATGCACTGTATGTTGCCGACTGTACCGGGCTTAAGCCGGTAAGCCCCGCCCCCATCGCGGTCAGCCCCGCCCCCGGCGCCGACGCTACGCAATGCACTGTATGTTGCCGACTGTACCGGGCTTAAGCCGGTAAGCCCCGCCCCCATCGCGGTAAGCCCCACCCCCGGCACCGACGCTATGCAATGCACTGCATGTTTCCATCTGTACCGGGCTTAAGCCGGTAAGCCCCGCCCCATCGCGGTAAGCCCCGCCCCCGGCACCGACGCTACGCAATGCACTGCAAGTTGCCGACTGTACCGGGCTTAAGCCGGTAAGCCACGCCCCCATCGCGGGGGCATGTTCAATAAAAAAAATGGCGGTGCTATGCCATGAGAAGATGAGAAGTAACAGCGGCCCCAGCGCAAAAGGTAACGAAGTGTTGCGTCTGCTGAAGAGGTGGCAGTAAAAATTTCATGTTGTCAACTGTACCAGGCTTAAGCCGGCAGGCCCCGCCCCCAGCCAATGCACGTGGCCAATCATACCAGGCTTAAGCCGGTAAGCCACGCCCCCTGCGCCGACCCAATGCTATGTAACTCACTGCAATGCAATTTGTTTTTTGCCCTTAGTGGGAGTTGAACCCAGGACCCCAGCGCTGCAAGGCTACTGTGCTAACCACTGAGCCACCGTGCTGCCTCTACTCCAGTGCAATTTAAATGGGGGCATGTTTAAAAAACAAGTGGCGGTGCTATGTCATGAGAAGTAGCAGCCGCTTCAGCGCCAAAGGAAATGATGGGTTGCGTCTGCTGAAAAGGTGACAGTAAGCATTGCATGTTGCCATAGTTGCACACTGTACCTGGCATGACGCGGTAAGCCCCGCCCCCATCGCGGTCAGCCCCGCCCCCGGCACCGACGCTACGCAATGCACTGTATGTTGCCGACTGTACCGGGCTTAAGCCGGTAAGCCCCGCCCCCATCGCGGTCAGCCCCGCCCCCGGCACCGACGCTACGCAATGCACTGTATGTTGCCGACTGTACCGGGCTTAAGCCGGTAAGCCCCGCCCCCATCGCGGTAAGCCCCGCCCCCGGCACCGACGCTATGCAATGCACTGCATCTTTCCATCTGTACCGGGCTTAAGCCGGTAAGCCCCGCCCCATCGCGGTAAGCCCCGCCCCCGGCACCGACGCTACGCAATGCACTGCAAGTTGCCGACTGTACCGGGCTTAAGCCGGTAAGCCACGCCCCCATCGCGGGGGCATGTTCAATAAAAAAAATGGCGGTGCTATGCCATGAGAAGATGAGAAGTAACAGCGGCCCCAGCGCAAAAGGTAACGAAGTGTTGCGTCTGCTGAAGAGGTGGCAGTAAAAATTTCATGTTGTCAACTGTACCAGGCTTAAGCCGGCAGGCCCCGCCCCCAGCCAATGCACGTGGCCAATCATACCAGGCTTAAGCCGGTAAGCTTCGCCCCCTGCGCCGACCCAATGCTATGTAACTCACTGCAATGCAATTTGTTTTTTGCCCTTAGTGGGAGTTGAACCCAGGACCCCAGCGCTGCAAGGCTACTGTGCTAACCACTGAGCCACCGTGCTGCCTCTACTCCAGTGCAATTTAAATGGGGGCATGTTTAAAAAACAAGTGGCGGTGCTATGTCATGAGAAGTAGCAGCCGCTTCAGCGCCAAAGGAAATGATGGGTTGCGTCTGCTGAAAAGGTGACAGTAAGCATTGCATGTTGCCATAGTTGCACACTGTACCGGGCATGACGCGTAAGCCCCGCCCCCATCGCGGTCAGCCCCGCCCCCGGCACCGACGCTACGCAATGCACTGTACGTTGCCGACTTTACCGGGCTTAAGCCGGTAAGCCCCGCCCCCATCGCGGTCAGCCCCGCCCCCGGCACCGACGCTACGCAATGCACTGTATGTTGCCGACTGTACCGGGCTTAAGCCGGTAAGCCCCGCCCCCATCGCGGTAAGCCCCGCCCCCGGCACCGACGCTATGCAATGCACTGCATGTTTCCATCTGTACCGGGCTTAAGCCGGTAAGCCCCGCCCCATCGCGGTAAGCCCCGCCCCCGGCACCGACGCTACGCAATTCACTGCAAGTTGCCGACTGTACCGGGCTTAAGCCGGTAAGCCACGCCCCCATCGCGGGGGCATGTTCAATAAAACAAATGGCGGTGCTATGCCTTGAGAAGATGAGAAGTAACAGCGGCCCCAGCGCAAAAGGTAACGAAGTGTTGCGTCTGCTGAAGAGGTGGCAGTAAAAATTTCATGTTGTCAACTGTACCAGGCTTAAGCCTGGCAGGCCCCGCCCCCAGCCAATGCACGTGGCCAATCATACCAGGCTTAAGCCGGTAAGCCACGCCCCCTGCGCCGACCCAATGCTATGTAATTCACTGCAATGCAATTTGTTTTTTGCCCTTAGTGGGAGTTGAACCCAGGACCCCAGCGCTGCAAGGCTACTGTGCTAGCCACTGAGCCACCGTGCTGCCTCTACTCCAGTGCAATTTAAATGGGGGCATGTTTAAAAAACAAGTGGCGGTGCTATGTCATGAGAAGTAGCAGCCGCTTCAGCGCCAAAGGAAATGATGGGTTGCGTCTGCTGAAAAGGTGACAGTAAGCATTGCATGTTGCCATAGTTGCACACTGTACCGGGCATGACGCGGTAAGCCCCGCCCCCATCGCGGTCAGCCCCGCCCCCGGCACCGACGCTACGCAATGCACTGTATGTTGCCGACTGTACCGGGCTTAAGCCGGTAAGCCCCGCCCCCATCGCGGTCAGCCCCGCCCCCGGCACCGACGCTACGCAATGCACTGTATGTTGCCGACTGTACCGGGCTTAAGCCGGTAAGCCCCGCCCCCATCGCGGTAAGCCCCGCCCCCGGCACCGACGCTATGCAATGCACTGCATGTTTCCATCTGTACCGGGCTTAAGCCGGTAAGCCCCGCCCCCTCGCGGTAAGCCCCGCCCCCGGCACCGACGCTACGCAATTCACTGCAAGTTGCCGACTGTACCGGGCTTAAGCCGGTAAGCCACGCCCCCATCGCGGGGGCATGTTCAATAAAACAAATGGCGGTGCTATGCCATGAGAAGATGAGAAGTAACAGCGGCCCCAGCGCAAAAGGTAACGAAGTGTTGCGTCTGCTGAAGAGGTGGCAGTAAAAATTTCATGTTGTCAACTGTACCAGGCTTAAGCCGGCAGGCCCCGCCCCCAGCCAATAAACGTGGCCAAACATACAAGGCTTAAGCCGGTAAGCCACGCCCCCTGCGCCAACCCAATGCTATGTAATTCACTGCAATGCAATTTGTTTTTTGCCCTTAGTGGGAGTTGAACCCAGGACCCCAGCGCTGCAAGGCTACTGTGCTAACCACTGAGCCACCGTGCTGCCTCTACTCCAGTGCAATTTAAATGGGGGCATGTTTAAAAAACAAGTGGCGGTGCTATGTCATGAGAAGTAGCAGCCGCTTCAGCGCCAAAGGAAATGATGGGTTGCGTCTGCTGAAAAGGTGACAGTAAGCATTGCATGTTGCCATAGTTGCACACTGTACCTGGCATGACGCGGTAAGCCCCGCCCCCATCGCGGTCAGCCCCGCCCCCGGCACCGACGCTACGCAATGCACTGTATGTTGCCGACTGTACCGGGCTTAAGCCGGTAAGCCCCGCCCCCATCGCGGTCAGCCCCGCCCCCGGCACCGACGCTACGCAATGCACTGTATGTTGCCGACTGTACCGGGCTTAAGCCGGTAAGCCCCGCCCCCATCGCGGTAAGCCCCGCCCCCGGCACCGACGCTATGCAATGCACTGCATGTTTCCATCTGTACCGGGCTTAAGCCGGTAAGCCCCGCCCCATCGCGGTAAGCCCCGCCCCCGGCACCGACGCTACGCAATGCACTGCAAGTTGCCGACTGTACCGGGCTTAAGCCGGTAAGCCACGCCCCCATCGCGGGGGCATGTTCAATAAAAAAAATGGCGGTGCTATGCCATGAGAAGATGAGAAGTAACAGCGGCCCCAGCGCAAAAGGTAACGAAGTGTTGCGTCTGCTGAAGAGGTGGCAGTAAAAATTTCATGTTGTCAACTGTACCAGGCTTAAGCCGGCAGGCCCCGCCCCCAGCCAATGCACGTGGCCAATCATACCAGGCTTAAGCCGGTAAGCCACGCCCCCTGCGCCGACCCAATGCTATGTAATTCACTGCAATGCAATTTGTTTTTTGCCCTTAGTGGGAGTTGAACCCAGGACCCCAGCGCTGCAAGGCTACTGTGCTAACCACTGAGCCACCGTGCTGCCTCTACTCCAGTGCAATTTAAATGGGGGCATGTTTAAAAAACAAGTGGCAGTGCTATGTCATGAGAAGTAGCAGCCGCTTCAGCGCCAAAGGAAATGATGGGTTGCGTCTGCTGAAAAGGTGACAGTAAGCATTGCATGTTGCCATAGTTGCACACTGTACCTGGCATGACGCGGTAAGCCCCGCCCCCATCGCAGTCAGCCCCGCCCCCGGCACCGACGCTACGCAATGCACTGTATGTTGCCGACTGTACCGGGCTTAAGCCGGTAAGCCCCGCCCCCATCGCGGTCAGCCCCGCCCCCGGCACCGACGCTACGCAATGCACTGTATGTTGCCGACTGTACCGGGCTTAAGCCGGTAAGCCCCGCCCCCATCGCGGTAAGCCCCGCCCCCGGCACCGACGCTATGCAATGCACTGCATGTTTCCATCTGTACCGGGCTTAAGCCGGTAAGCCCCGCCCCATCGCGGTAAGCCCCGCCCCCGGCACCGACGCTACGCAATTCACTGCAAGTTGCCGACTGTACCGGGCTTAAGCCGGTAAGCCACGCCCCCATCGCGGGGGCATGTTCAATAAAACAAATGGCGGTGCTATGCCTTGAGAAGATGAGAAGTAACAGCGGCCCCAGCACAAAAGGTAACGAAGTGTTGCGTCTGCTGAAGAGGTGGCAGTAAAAATTTCATGTTGTCAACTGTACCAGGCTTAAGCCGGCAGGCCCCGCCCCCAGCCAATGCACGTGGCCAATCATACCAGGCTTAAGCCGGTAAGCCACGCCCCCTGCGCCGACCCAATGCTATGTAATTCACTGCAATGCAATTTGTTTTTTGCCCTTAGTGGGAGTTGAACCCAGGACCCCAGCGCTGCAAGGCTACTGTGCTAACCACTGAGCCACCGTGCTGCCTCTACTCCAGTGCAATTTAAATGGGGGCATGTTTAAAAAACAAGTGGCGGTGCTATGTCATGAGAAGTAGCAGCCGCTTCAGCGCCAAAGGAAATGATGGGTTGCGTCTGCTGAAAAGGTGACAGTAAGCATTGCATGTTGCCATAGTTGCACACTGTACCTGGCATGACGCGGTAAGCCCCGCCCCCATCGCGGTCAGCCCCGCCCCCGGCACCGACGCTACGCAATGCACTGTATGTTGCCGACTGTACCGGGCTTAAGCCGGTAAGCCCCGCCCCCATCGCGGTCAGCCCCGGCACCGACGCTACGCAATGCACTGTATGTTGCCGACTGTACCGGGCTTAAGCCGGTAAGCCCCGCCCCCATCGCGGTAAGCCCCGCCCCCGGCACCGACGCTATGCAATGCACTGCATGTTTCCATCTGTACCGGGCTTAAGCCGGTAAGCCCCGCCCCATCGCGGTAAGCCCCGCCCCCGGCACCGACGCTACGCAATGCACTGCAAGTTGCCGACTGTACCGGGCTTAAGCCGGTAAGCCACGCCCCCATCGCGGGGGCATGTTCAATAAAACAAATGGCGCTGCTATGCCATGAGAAGATGAGAAGTAACAGCGGCCCCAGCGCAAAAGGTAACGAAGTGTTGCGTCTGCTGAAGAGGTGGCAGTAAAAATTTCATGTTGTCAACTGTACCAGGCTTAAGCCGGCAGGCCCCGCCCCCAGCCAATGCACGTGGCCAATCATACCAGGCTTAAGCCGGTAAGCCACGCCCCCTGCGCCGACCCAATGCTATGTAATTCACTGCAATGCAATTTGTTTTTTGCCCTTAGTGGGAGTTGAACCCAGGACCCCAGCGCTGCAAGGCTACTGTGCTAACCACTGAGCCACCGTGCTGCCTCTACTCCAGTGCAATTTAAATGGGGGCATGTTTAAAAAACAAGTGGCGGTGCTATGTCATGAGAAGTAGCAGCCGCTTCAGCGCCAAAGGAAATGATGGGTTGCGTCTGCTGAAAAGGTGACAGTAAGCATTGCATGTTGCCATAGTTGCACACTGTACCTGGCATGACGCGGTAAGCCCCGCCCCCATCGCGGTCAGCCCCGCCCCCGGCACCGACGCTACGCAATGCACTGTATGTTGCCGACTGTACCGGGCTTAAGCCGGTAAGCCCCGCCCCCATCGCGGTCAGCCCCGCCCCCGGCACCGACTTTACGCAATGCACTGTATGTTCCCGACTGTACCGGGCTTAAGCCGGTAAGCCCCGCCCCCATCGCGGTAAGCCCCGGCACCGACGCTATGCAATGCACTGCATGTTTCCATCTGTACCAGGCTTAAGCCGGTAAGCCCCGCCCCATCGCGGTAAGCCCCGCCCCCGGCACCGACGCTACGCAATGCACTGCAAGTTGCCGACTGTACCGGGCTTAAGCCGGTAAGCCACGCCCCCATCGCGGGGGCATGTTCAATAAAACAAATGGCGCTGCTATGCCATGAGAAGATGAGAAGTAACAGCGGCCCCAGCGCAAAGGGTAACGAAGTGTTGCGTCTGCTGAAGAGGTGGCAGTAAAAATTTCATGTTGTCAACTGTACCAGGCTTAAGCCGGCAGGCCCCGCCCCCAGCCAATGCACGTGGCCAATCATACTAGGCTTAAGCCGGTAAGCCACGCCCCCTGCGCCGACCCAATGCTATGTAACTCACTGCAATGCAATTTGTTTTTTGCCCTTAGTGGGAGTTGAACCCAGGACCCCAGCGCTGCAAGGCTACTGTGCTAACCACTGAGCCACCGTGCTGCCTCTACTCCAGTGCAATTTAAATGGGGGCATGTTTAAAAAACAAGTGGCGGTGCTATGTCATGAGAAGTAGCAGCCGCTTCAGCGCCAAAGGAAATGATGGGTTGCGTCTGCTGAAAAGGTGACAGTAAGCATTGCATGTTGCCATAGTTGCACACTGTACCGGGCATGACGCGGTAAGCCCCGCCCCCATCGCGGTCAGCCCCGCCCCCGGCACCGACGCTACGCAATGCACTGTATGTTGCCGACTGTACCGGGCTTAAGCCGGTAAGCCCCGCCCCCATCGCGGTCAGCCCCGCCCCCGGCACCGACGCTACGCAATGCACTGTATGTTGCCGACTGTACCGGGCTTAAGCCGGTAAGCCCCGCCCCCATCGCGGTAAGCCCCGCCCCCGGCACCGACGCTATGCAATGCACTGCATGTTTCCATCTGTACCGGGCTTAAGCCGGTAAGCCCCGCCCCATCGCGGTTAGCCCCGCCCCCGGCACCGACGCTACGCAATGCACTGCAAGTTGCCGACTGTACCGGGCTTAAGCCGGTAAGCCACGCCCACATCGCGGGGGCATGTTCAATAAAACAAATGGCGCTGCTATGCCATGAGAAGATGAGAAGTAACAGCGGCCCCAGCGCAAAAGGTAACGAAGTGTTGCGTCTGCTGAAGAGGTGGCAGTAAAAATTTCATGTTGTCAACTGTACCAGGCTTAAGCCGCCAGGCCCCGCCCCCAGCCAATGCACATGGCCAATCATACCAGGCTTAAGCCGGTAAGCCACGCCCCCTGCGCCGACCCCAATGCTATGTAATTCACTGCAATGCAATTTGTTTTTTGCCCTTAGTGGGAGTTGAACCCAGGACCCCAGCGCTGCAAGGCTACTGTGCTAACCACTGAGCCACCGTGCTGCCTCTACTCCAGTGCAATTTAAATGGGGGCATGTTTAAAAAACAAGTGGCGGTGCTATGTCATGAGAAGTAGCAGCCGCTTCAGCGCCAAAGGAAATGATGGGTTGCGTCTGCTGAAAAGGTGACAGTAAGCATTGCATGTTGCCATAGTTGCACACTGTACCTGGCATGACGCGGTAAGCCCCGCCCCCATCGCGGTCAGCCCCGCCCCCGGCACCGACGCTACGCAATGCACTGTATGTTTCCATCTGTACCGGGCTTAAGCCGGTAAGCCCCGCCCCCATCGCGGTCAGCCCCGCCCCCGGCACCGACGCTACGCAATGCACTGTATGTTGCCGACTGTACCGGGCTTAAGCCGGTAAGCCCCGCCCCCATCGCGGTAAGCCCCGCCCCCGGCACCGACGCTATGCAATGCACTGCATGTTTCCATCTGTACCGGGCTTAAGCCGGTAAGCCCCGCCCCATCGCGGTAAGCCCCGCCCCCGGCACCGACGCTACGCAATGCACTGCAAGTTGCCGACTGTACCGGGCTTAAGCCGGTAAGCCACGCCTCCATCGCGGTCAGCCCCGCCCCCGGCACCGACGCTACGCAATGCACTGTATGTTGCCGACTGTACCGGGCTTAAGCCGGTAAGCCCCGCCCCCATCGCGGTAAGCCCCGCCCCCGGCACCGACGCTATGCAATGCACTGCAAGTTGCCGACTGTACCGGGCTTAAGCCGGTAAGCCACGCCCCCATCGCGGGGGCATGTTCAATAAAACAAATCTGCAAAGAGTGTGTATGTTCTCTCCGTGTTTGCGTGGCTTCCGTCTGGGTACTCCGGTTTCCTTCCACACCCAAAAACAAACATTAAATAGTAAAAAAAATGCATTGCAACGAATTACATGGCATTGGGTGGGGGGCGGGGCTTACCGAGATGGGGTTGGGGCTTTACCGGCATAATCCCGGTACAGTTTGCAACATGCAATGCTTACTGCCACTTCTTCAGCAGATACAACACTTCATTTCCTTTGGTGCTTGGGCGGCTGTTACTTCTCATGTACAGCACCGCCATTATTTTTTTTACCATGCCCCCATTCAAATTGCATTAGAGTGAATTGCATAGCATTGGGATGGCTATGGGGGCAGGGCATACCGCGATGGGGGCGGGGTTTACCGGCTTAAATCCAATACAGTCGGCATTGGGTCAGCGCCGGGGGGCGGGGCTTACCGGCGTAAGCCCGGTACAGTTGGTCACATGAATCGCAGTTCATTGCATAGGAGTTGGTCGGCGCCGGGGGGCGGGGCTTACCGGCTTCAGCCCGGTACAGTTGGTCACATGAATCGCAGTTCATTGCATAGGATTGGGTCGGCGCCGGGGGGGGCGGGGCTTACCGGCTTAAACCCGGTACAGCCGGCAACATGCATCGCAGTTCATTGCATAGCATTAGGTCGGCGCCGGGGGGCGGGGCTTACCGGCTTCAGCCCGGTACAGTTGGTCACATGAATCGCAGTTCATTGCATAGGATTGGGTCGGCGCCGGGGGGCGGGGCTTACCGGCTTAAGCCCGGTACAGCCGGCAACTTGCATCGCAGTGCATTGCATAGCATTGGGTCAGCGCCGGGGGGCGGGGCTTACCGCGATGGGGACGGGGCTAACCGCGTCATGCCCGGTATAGTGTGCAACTATGGCAATATGCAATGCTTACTGCCACCTCTTGAGCAGACGCAACACTTCATTTCCTTTGGCGCTGAGTCGGCCCTTGCTTCTCATGGCATAGCATCGCCATTTTTTTTACACGTGCCCCCATTAAAATTGCATTGCAGTAGAGGCAGCACGGTGGCGCAGTGGTTAGCACAGTAGCCTTGCAGCGCTGGGGTCCTGGGTACAAATCCCACCAAGGACAACATCTGCAAAGAGTGTGTATGTTCTCTCCGTGTTTGCGTGGCTTCCGTCTGGGTACTCCGGTTTCCTTCCACACCCAAAAACAAACATTAAATAGTGAAAAAAAAATGCATTGCAACGAATTACATGGCATTGGGTGGGGGGCGGGGCTTACCGAGATGGGGTTGGGCTTTACCGGAATTATCCCGGTACAGTTTGCAACATGCAATGCTTACTGCCACTTCTTCAGCAGATACAACACTTCATTTCCTTTGGTGCTTGGGCGGCTGTTACTTCTCATGTACAGCACCGCCATTATTTTTTTTACCATGCCCCCTTTCAAATTGCATTAGAGTGAATTGCATAGCATTGGGATGGCTATGGGGGCAGGGCATACCGCGATGGGGGCGGGGCTTACCGGCTTAAATCCAATACAGTCGGCATTGGGTCAGCGCCGGGGGGGGGGCTAACCGGCGTAAGCCCGGTACAGTTGGTCACATGAATCGCAGTTCATTGCATAGGAGTGGGTCGGCGACGGGGGGCGGGGCTTACCGGCTTCAGCCCGGTACAGTTGGTCACATGAATCGCAGTTCATTGCATAGGATTGGGTCGGCGCCGGGGGGGGGGCGGGGCTTACCGGCTTAAACCCGGTACAGCCGGCAACATGCATCGCAGTGCATTGCATAGCATTAGGTCGGCGCCGGGGGGCGGGGCTTACCGGCTTCAGCCCGGTACAGTTGGTCACATGAATCGCAGTTCATTGCATAGGATTGGGTCGGCGCCGGGGGGCGGGGCTTACCGGCTTAAGCCCGGTACAGCCGGCAACATGCATCGCAGTGCATTGCATAGCATTGGGTCAGCGCCGGGGGGCGGGGCTCACCGCGATGGGGGCGGGGCTAACCGCGTCATGCCCGGTATAGTGTGCAACTATGGCAACATGCAATGCTTACTGCCACCTCTTGAGCAGACGCAACACTTCATTTCCTTTGGCGCTGGGTCGGCCCTTGCTTCTCATGGCATAGCAGCGCCATTTTTTTTACACGTGCCCCCATTAAAATTGCATTGCAGTAGAGGCAGCACGGTGGCGCAGTGGTTAGCACAGTAGCCTTGCAGCGCTGGGGTCCTGGGTACAAATCCCACCAAGGACAACATCTGCAAAGAGTGTGTATGTTCTCTCCGTGTTTGCGTGGCTTCTGTCTGGGTACTCCGGTTTCCTTCCACACCCAAAAACAAACATTAAATAGTGAAAAAAAATGCATTGCAACGAATTACATGGCATTAAGTGGGGGGCGGGGCTTACAGAGATGGGGTTGGGGCTTTACCGGCATAATCCCGGTACAGTTTGCAACATGCAATGCTTACTGCCACTTCTTCAGCAGATACAACACTTCATTTCCTTTGGTGCTTGGGCGGCTGTTACTTCTCATGTACAGCACCGCCATTATTTTTTTTACCATGCCCCCATTCAA
Source organism: Dendropsophus ebraccatus (assembly GCF_027789765.1). Taxonomy (NCBI): domain Eukaryota; kingdom Metazoa; phylum Chordata; class Amphibia; order Anura; family Hylidae; genus Dendropsophus; species Dendropsophus ebraccatus. Next base: position 23,160 of record NW_027210151.1, on the reverse strand, counting down.
ATTACATTAGAGTGAATTGCATAGCATTGGGATTGCTATGGGGGCGGGGCATACCGCGATGGGGGCGGGGCTTACCGGCTTAAGCCCAATACAGTCGGCATTGGGTCAGCGCCGGGGGGCGGGGCTTACCGGCTTCAGCCCGGTACAGTTGGTCACATGAATCGCAGTTCATTGCATAGGAGTGGGTCGGCGCCGGGGGGCGGGGCTTACCGGCTTCAGCCCGGTACAGTTGGTCACATGAATCGCAGTTCATTGCATAGGATTGGGTCGGCGCCGGGGGGGGGGTGGCGGGGCTTACCGGCTTAAACCCGGTACAGCCGGCAACATGCGTCGCAGTGCATTGCATAGCATTAGGTCGGCGCCGGGGGGCGGGGCTTACTGGCTTCAGCCCGGTAGAGTTGGTCACATGAATCGCAGTTCATTGCATAGGATTGGGTTGGCGCCGGGGGGCGGGGCTTACCGGCTTAAGCCCGGTACAGCCGGCAATATGCATCGCAGTGCATTGCATAGCATTGGGTCAGCGCCGGGGGGCGGGGCTAACCGCGTCATGCCCGGTATAGTGTGCAACTATGGCAACATGCAATGCTTACTGCCACCTCTTGAGCAGACGCAACACTTCATTTCCTTTGGCGCTGGGTCGGCCCTTGCTTCTCATGGCATAGCATCGCCATTTTTTTTACACGTGCCCCCATTAAAATTGCATTGCAGTAGAGGCAGCACGGTGGCGCAGTGGTTAGCACAGTAGCCTTGCAGCGCTGGGGTCCTGGGTACAAATCCCACCAAGGACAACATCTGCAAAGAGTGTGTATGTTCTCTCCGTGTTTGCGTGGCTTCCGTCTGGGTACTCCGGTTTCCTTCCACACCCAAAAACAAACATTAAATAGTAAAAAAAAAATGCATTGCAACAAATTACATGGCATTGGGTGGGGGGCGGGGCTTACCGAGATGGGGTTGGGGCTTTACCGGCATAATCCCGGTACAGTTTGCAACATGCAATGCTTACTGCCACTTCTTCAGCAGATACAACACTTCATTTCCTTTGGTGCTTGGGCGGCTGTTACTTCTCATGTACAGCACCGCCATTATTTTTTTACCATGTCCCCATTCAAATTACATTAGAGTGAATTGCATAGCATTGGGATGGCTATGGGGGCAGGGCATACCGCGATGGGGGCGGGGCTTACCGGCTTAAATCCAATACAGTCGGCATTGGGTCAGCGCCGGGGGGCGGGGCTTACCGGCGTAAGCCCGGTACAGTTGGTCACATGAATCGCAGTTCATTGCATAGGAGTGGGTCGGCGCCGGGGGGCGGGGCTTACCGGCTTCAGCCCGGTACAGTTGGTCACATGAATCGCAGTTCATTGCATAGGATTGGGTCGGCGCCGGGGGGGCGGGGCTTACCGGCTTAAACCCGGTACAGCCGGCAACATGCATCGCAGTGCATTGCATAGCATTAGGTCGGCGCCGGGGGGCGGGGCTTATGGGGGGCACTATATGGGGCATTGGCTACTATATGGGGGGCACTATATGGCGGGCATTGGCTTGGCTACTATATGGGGGGCACTATATGGGGGGCATTGGCTACTATGTGGGGGTATTGGCTACTATATGGGGGCATTGGCTACTATGTAGAAGCACATGTGGGGGCATTGGCTACTATATGGGGAGCACTATATTATGGGGGCATTTGGCTACTATGTGGGACCACGTATATGGGGGGATTGGCACCAATTACACTGCTGCTATCTCCAAACTGTGACAATAAGCAAAATATTTTTTTTTCTATTTCCCCCCCTAAAATCAGGGGTGCGTCTTATCAAAAGGCGCGTCCTATAAAGCGAAAAATATTGGGGGGGGGGGGCCTTAAAAAATTTTGCTATGGGGCCCCGTGAATCCTAGCTACGCCCCTGCATAGCATCGCCATTTTTTTTACACGTGCCCCCATTAAAATTGCATTGCAGTAGAGGCAGCACGGTGGCGCAGTGGTTAGCACAGTAGCCTTGCAGCGCTGGGGTCCTGGGTACAAATCCCACCAAGGACAACATCTGCAAAGAGTGTGTATGTTCTATCCATGTTTGCGTGGCTTTCCGTCTGGTACTCCGGTTTCCTTCCACACCCAAAAACAAACATTAAATAGTAAAAAAAAAATGCATTGCAACGAGTTACATGGCATTGGGTGGGGGGCGGGGCTTACCGAGATGGGGTTGGGGCTTTACCGGCATAATCCCGGTACAGTTTGCAACATGCAATGCTTACTGCCACTTCTTCAGCAGATACAACACTTCATTTCCTTGGTGCTTGGGCGGCTGTTACTTCTCATGTACAGCACCGCCATTATTTTTTTTACCATGCCCCCATTCAAATTACATTAGAGTGAATTGCATAGCATTGGGATGGCTATGGGGGCGGGGCATACCGCGATGGGGGCGGGGCTTACCAGCTTAAGCCCAATACAGTCGGCATTGGGTCAGCGCCGGGGGGCGGGGCTTACCGGCGTAAGCCCGGTACAGTTGGTCACATGAATCGCAGTTCATTGCATAGGAGTGGGTCGGCGCCGGGGGGCGGGGCTTACCGGCTTCAGCCCGGTACAGTTGGTCACATGAATCGCAGTTCATTGCATAGGATTGGGTCGGCGCCGGGGGGGGGGCGGGGCTTACCGGCTTAAACCCGGTACAGCCGGCAACATGCATCGCAGTGCATTGCATAGCATTAGGTCGGCGCCGGGGGGCGGGGCTTACCGGCTTCAGCCCGGTACAGTTGGTCACATGAATCGCAGTTCATTGCATAGGATTGGGTCGGCGCCGGGGGGGCGGCTTACCGGCTTAAGCCCGGTACAGCTGGCAACATGCATCGCAGTGCATTGCATAGCATTGGGTCAGCGAAGGGGGGCGGGGCTTACCGCGATGGGGGAGGGGCTAACCGCGTCATGCCCGGTACAGTGTGCAACTATGGCAACATGCAATGCTTACTGCCACCTCTTGAGCAGACGCAACACTTCATTTCCTTTGGCGCTGGGTCGGCCCTTGCTTCTCATGGCATAGCATCGCCATTTTTTTACACGTGCCCCCATTAAAATTGCATTGCAGTAGAGGCAGCACGGTGGCGCAGTGGTTAGCACAGTAGCCTTGCAGCGCTGGGGTCCTGGGTACAAATCCCACCAAGGACAACATCTGCAAAGAGTGTGTATGTTCTCTCCGTGTTTGCGTGGCTTCCGTCTGGGTACTCCGGTTTACTTCCACACCCAAAAACAAACATTAAATAGTAAAAAAAATGCATTGCAACGAATTACATGGCATTGGGTGGGGGGCGGGGCTTACCGAGATGGGGTTGGGGCTTTACCGGCATAATCCCGGTACAGTTTGCAACATGCAATGCTTACTGCCACTTCTTCAGCAGATACAACACTTCATTTCCTTTGGTGCTTGGGCGGCTGTTACTTCTCATGTACAGCACCGCCATTATTTTTTTTACCATGCCCCCATTCAAATTGCATTAGAGTGAATTGCATAGCATTGGGATGGCTATGGGGGCAGGGCATACCGCGATGGGGGCGGGGTTTACCGGCTTAAATCCAATACAGTCGGCATTGGGTCAGCGCCGGGGGGCGGGGCTTACCGGCGTAAGCCCGGTACAGTTGGTCACATGAATCGCAGTTCATTGCATAGGAGTTGGTCGGCGCCGGGGGGCGGGGCTTACCGGCTTCAGCCCGGTACAGTTGGTCACATGAATCGCAGTTCATTGCATAGGATTGGGTCGGCGCCGGGGGGGGGCGGGGCTTACCGGCTTAAACCCGGTACAGCCGGCAACATGCATCGCAGTTCATTGCATAGCATTAGGTCGGCGCCGGGGGGGCGGGGCTTACCGGCTTCAGCCCGGTACAGTTGGTCACATGAATCGCAGTTCATTGCATAGGATTGGGTCGGCGCCGGGGGGCGGGGCTTACCGGCTTAAGCCCGGTACAGCCGGCAACTTGCATCGCAGTGCATTGCATAGCATTGGGTCAGCGCCGGGGGGCGGGGCTTACCGCGATGGGGACGGGGCTAACCGCGTCATGCCCGGTATAGTGTGCAACTATGGCAATATGCAATGCTTACTGCCACCTCTTGAGCAGACGCAACACTTCATTTCCTTTGGCGCTGAGTCGGCCCTTGCTTCTCATGGCATAGCATCGCCATTTTTTTTACACGTGCCCCCATTAAAATTGCATTGCAGTAGAGGCAGCACGGTGGCGCAGTGGTTAGCACAGTAGCCTTGCAGCGCTGGGGTCCTGGGTACAAATCCCACCAAGGACAACATCTGCAAAGAGTGTGTATGTTCTCTCCGTGTTTGCGTGGCTTCCGTCTGGGTACTCCGGTTTCCTTCCACACCCAAAAACAAACATTAAATAGTGAAAAAAAAATGCATTGCAACGAATTACATGGCATTGGGTGGGGGGCGGGGCTTACCGAGATGGGGTTGGGGCTTTACCGGAATTATCCCGGTACAGTTTGCAACATGCAATGCTTACTGCCACTTCTTCAGCAGATACAACACTTCATTTCCTTTGGTGCTTGGGCGGCTGTTACTTCTCATGTACAGCACCGCCATTATTTTTTTTACCATGCCCCCTTTCAAATTGCATTAGAGTGAATTGCATAGCATTGGGATGGCTATGGGGGCAGGGCATACCGCGATGGGGGCGGGGCTTACCGGCTTAAATCCAATACAGTCGGCATTGGGTCAGCGCCGGGGGGGGGGCTAACCGGCGTAAGCCCGGTACAGTTGGTCACATGAATCGCAGTTCATTGCATAGGAGTGGGTCGGCGACGGGGGGCGGGGCTTACCGGCTTCAGCCCGGTACAGTTGGTCACATGAATCGCAGTTCATTGCATAGGATTGGGTCGGCGCCGGGGGGGGGGCGGGGCTTACCGGCTTAAACCCGGTACAGCCGGCAACATGCATCGCAGTGCATTGCATAGCATTAGGTCGGCGCCGGGGGGGCGGGGCTTACCGGCTTCAGCCCGGTACAGTTGGTCACATGAATCGCAGTTCATTGCATAGGATTGGGTCGGCGCCGGGGGGCGGGGCTTACCGGCTTAAGCCCGGTACAGCCGGCAACATGCATCGCAGTGCATTGCATAGCATTGGGTCAGCGCCGGGGGGCGGGGCTCACCGCGATGGGGGCGGGGCTAACCGCGTCATGCCCGGTATAGTGTGCAACTATGGCAACATGCAATGCTTACTGCCACCTCTTGAGCAGACGCAACACTTCATTTCCTTTGGCGCTGGGTCGGCCCTTGCTTCTCATGGCATAGCATCGCCATTTTTTTTACACGTGCCCCCATTAAAATTGCATTGCAGTAGAGGCAGCACGGTGGCGCAGTGGTTAGCACAGTAGCCTTGCAGCGCTGGGGTCCTGGGTACAAATCCCACCAAGGACAACATCTGCAAAGAGTGTGTATGTTCTCTCCGTGTTTGCGTGGCTTCTGTCTGGGTACTCCGGTTTCCTTCCACACCCAAAAACAAACATTAAATAGTGAAAAAAAATGCATTGCAACGAATTACATGGCATTAAGGTGGGGGGCGGGGCTTACAGAGATGGGGTTGGGGCTTTACCGGCATAATCCCGGTACAGTTTGCAACATGCAATGCTTACTGCCACTTCTTCAGCAGATACAACACTTCATTTCCTTTGGTGCTTGGGCGGCTGTTACTTCTCATGTACAGCACCGCCATTATTTTTTTTACCATGTCCCCCATTCAAATTACATTAGAGTGAATTGCATAGCATTGGGATGGCTATGGGGGCAGGGCATACCGCGATGGGGGCGGGGCTTACCGGCTTAATCCCAATACAGTCGGCATTGGGTCAGCGCCGGGGGGCGGGGCTTACCGGCTTCAGCCCGGTACAGTTGGTCACATGAATCGCAGTTCATTGCATAGGAGTGGGTCGGCGCCGGGGGGCGGGGCTTACCGGCTTCAGCCCGGTACAGTTGGTCACATGAATCGCAGTTCATTGCATAGGATTGGGTCGGCGCCGGGGGGGGGCGGGGCTTACCGGCTTAAACCCGGTACAGCCGGCAACATGCATCGCAGTTCATTGCATAGGATTGGGTCGGCGCCGGGGGGCGGGGCTTACCAGCTTAAGCCCGGTACAGCCGGCAACATGCATCGCCAGTGCATGCATAGCATTGGGTCAGCGCCGGGGGGCGGGGCTTACCGCGATGGGGGCGGGGCTAACCGCATCATGCCCGGTATAGTGTGCAACTATGGCAACATGCAATGCTTACTGCCACCTCTGAGCAGACGCAACACTTCATTCCCTTTGGCGCTGGGTCGGCCCTTGCTTCTCATGGCCATAGCTCACTGGCGTAGCTACCATGGGGGCAGGTACGCCGTCGCTATGGGGCCCGGGGGTTCAGGGGGCCCGGGCCCCCGCGTTAAAACATGCCCCCGCCCCCTGTATTGCCGCTCACTATGCATATGCATAGTGAGCGGCCCTGAGCCATCCCCCGCCCGCCCTTCTATCGCCGCTCAGCTGAGCCGATCAGAAGCCCGGGAAAGTGCAATGAGCAGCACTTTCCTGGGCTCCTGATCGGCTAAGCGGCGATGGAGGGGGCGGGCTGGGCAGGCGGAGGGGATCGCTGTCCTACTCACCTGTCCGCCGGCCCCAGCAGCTCCTCTCCTGACACTCCGCTCTCCGTCATCCTCCGGCACAGGCAGCGGGGTACAGAGACGCTGCCTGTGTCCCGGAAGTGTTCTGCAGCGGCAGATGAGGATGACGGGAGACCGGAGTGTCGGGAGAGGAGCTGCTGGGGCGGCGGACAGGTGAGTAGCCGGTTTGTTGTTTTTCTGGTCGCAGGGGGGCTACTATGGGGGCACTGGCTACTGTCTGGGGGCATTGGCTACTATGGGGGCATTGGCTACTATGGGGGCACTGTCTTCTATGGGGGCACTGTATGGGGGCATTGGCTACAGTATGGGGCATTGGCTACTATATGGGGGGCACTATATGGGGGCATTGGCTACTATGGGGGCACTGTCTTCTATGGGGGCACTGTATGGGGGCATTGGCTACTATGGGGGGCACTGTCTTCTATGGGGGCACTGTATGGGGGCATTGGCTACTGTATGTGGGCATTGGCTACTATGTGGGGGTATTGGCTACTATATGGGGGTATTGGCTACTATATGGGGGCATTGGCTACTATATGGGGGGCACTATATGGGGGCATTGGCTACTATATGGGGGGCACTATATGGGGGCATTGGCTACTATGTGGGGGTATTGGCTACTATATGGGGGCATTGGCTACTATGTAGAAGCACTATGTGGGGGCATTGGCTACTATATGGGGAGCACTATATTATGGGGGCATTGGCTACTATGTGGGACACTATATGGGGGGATTGGCACCAATTACACTGCTGCTATCTCCAAACTGTGACAATAAGCAAAATATTTTTTTTCTATTTCCCCCCTAAAATCAGGGGTGCGTCTTATCAAAAGGCGCGTCCTATAAAGCGAAAAATATGGGGGGGGGGGCCTTAAAAAATTTTGCTATGGGGCCCCGTGAATCCTAGCTACGCCCCTGCATAGCATCGCCATTTTTTTTACACGTGCCCCCATTAAAATTGCATTGCAGTAGAGGCAGCATGGTGGCGCAGTGGTTAGCACAGTAGCCTTGCAGCGCTGGGGTCCTGGGTACAAATCCCACCAAGGACAACATCTGCAAAGAGTGTGTATGTTCTATCCGTGTTTGCGTGGCTTCCGTCTGGGTACTCCGGTTTCCTTCCACACCCAAAAACAAACATTAAATAGTAAAAAAAAAAATGCATTGCAACGAGTTACATGGCATTGGGTGGGGGGCGGGGCTTACCGAGATGGGGTTGGGGCTTTACCGGCATAATCCCGGTACAGTTTGCAACATGCAATGCTTACTGCCACTTCTTCAGCAGATACAACACTTCATTTCCTTTGGTGCTTGGGCGGCTGTTACTTCTCATGTACAGCACCGCCATTATTTTTTTACCATGCCCCCATTCAAATTACATTAGAGTGAATTGCATAGCATTGGGATGGCTATGGGGGCGGGGCATACCGCGATGGGGGCGGGGCTTACCAGCTTAAGCCCAATACAGTCGGCATTGGGTCAGCGCCGGGGGGCGGGGCTTACCGGCGTAAGCCGGTACAGTTGGTCACATGAATCGCAGTTCATTGCATAGGAGTGGGTCGGCGCCGGGGGGCGGGGCTTACCGGCTTCAGCCCGGTACAGTTGGTCACATGAATCGCAGTTCATTGCATAGGATTGGGTCGGCGCCGGGGGGGGCGGGGCTTACCGGCTTAAACCCGGTACAGCCGGCAACATGCATCGCAGGGCATTGCATAGCATTAGGTCGGCGCCGGGGGGCGGGGCTTACCGGCTTCAGCCCGGTACAGTTGGTCACATGAATCGCAATTCATTGCATAGGATTGGGTCGGCGCCGGGGGGCGGCTTACCGGCTTAAGCCCGGTGCAGCTGGCAACATGCATCGCAGTGCATTGCATAGCATTGGGTCCGCGACGGGGGGCGGGGCTTACCGCGATGGGGGAGGGGCTAACCGCGTCATGCCCGGTACAGTGTGCAACTATGGCAACATGCAATGCTTACTGCCACCTCTTGAGCAGACGCAACACTTCATTTCCTTTGGCGCTGGGTCGGCCCTTGCTTCTCATGGCATAGCATCGCCATTTTTTTTACACGTGCCCCCATTAAAATTGCATTGCAGTAGAGGCAGCACGGTGGCGCAGTGGTTAGCACAGTAGCCTTGCAGCGCTGGGGTCCTGGGTACAAATCCCACCAAGGACAACATCTGCAAAGAGTGTGTATGTTCTCTCCGTGTTTGCGTGGCTTCCGTCTGGGTACTCCGGTTTCCTTCCACACCCAAAAACAAACATTAAATAGTAAAAAAAAAAATGCATTGCAACGAATCACATGGCATTGGGTGGGGGGCGGGGCTTACCGAGATGGGGTTGGGGCTTTACCGGCATAATCCCGGTACAGTTTGCAACATGCAATGCTTACTGCCACTTCTTCAGCAGATACAACAATTCATTTCCTTTGGTGCTGGGCGGCTGTTACTTCTCATGTACAGCACCGCCATTATTTTTTTTACCATGCCCCCATTCAAATTGCATTAGAGTGAATTGCATAGCATTGGGATGTCTATGGGGGCAGGGCATACCGCGATGGTGGCGGGGCTTACCGGCTTAAATCCAATACATATCCAAATCCATTGGGTCAGCGCCGGGGGGCGGGGCTTACCGGCGTAAGCCCGGTACAGTTGGTCACATGAATCGCAGTTCATTGCATAGGAGTGGGTCGGCGCCGGGGGGCGGGGCTTACCGGCTTCAGCCCGGTACAGTTGGTCACATGAATCGCAGTTCATTGCATAGGAGTGGGTCGGCGCCGGGGGGGGGGGCGGGGCTTACCGGTTTAAACCCGGTACAGCCGGCAACATGCATCGCATTGCATTGCATAGCATTAGGTCGGCGCCGGGGGGCGGGGCTTACCGGCGTAAGCCCGGTACAGTTGGTCACATGAATCGCAGTTCATTGCATAGGATTGGGTCAGCGCCGGGGGGCGGGGCTTATTGGCTTAAGCCCGGTACATGTCGGCAACATGCATCGCAGTGAATTACATAGCATTGGGTCGGCGCAGGGGGCGGGGCTTACCGCGATGGGGGCGGGGCTTACCGGCTTAAGCCCGGTACAGTCGGCAACATGCATCGCAGTGCATTGCATAGCATTGGGTCGGCGCCGGGGGGCGGGGCTTACCGGCTTAAGCCCGGTACAGTCGGCAACATGCATCGCAGTGCATTGCATAGCATTAGGTCGGCGCCGGGGGGGCGGGGCTTACCGCGATGGGGCGGGGCTAACCGCGTCATGCCTGGTACAGTGTGCAACTATGGCAACATGCAATGCTTACTGCCACCTCTTGAGCAGACGCAACACTTTATTTGCTTTGGCGCTGGGTCGGCCCTTGCTTCTCATGGCATAGCAACGCCATTTTTTTTACACGTGCCCCCATTAAAATTGCATTGCAGTAGAGGCAGCACGGTGGCGCAGTGGTTAGCACAGTAGCCTTGCAGCGCTGGGGTCCTGGGTACAAATCCCACCAAGGACAACATCTGCAAAGAGTGTGTATGTTCTCTCCGTGTTTGCGTGGCTTCCGTCTGGGTACACCAGTTTCCTTCCACACCCAAAAACAAACATTAAATAGTAAAAAAAAATGCATTCCAATGTCTCAGCAGCTACAGGGATATTCAGAATGTAAAAAAAGTTTTGTTTTTTTTTCTATTTTCCGCACCCTATCGCCGCTGAGTGTTGATCAGCATCGCACGAAAGTGCGCTGCTAATCAGCAACTCCTCCTTTTGGCGTAGGGTGTTTTTTTTCTATATTCTACTGCCACGGTCTGCTGATAAGTGCCGCGTATAAGTGCGGCATTTATCAGCAACTCCTTTGTTGGCGTAGGTCTTTTTTTTATACTTACTGTAAAAAAAAACACGTAAAAAACACTACATTACACCACACTACATTGAATAAAGTTTGACACTACACCACTACATACCCCATATACTAGTCCCCGTATAAAGATGGCCCCCAGGGTGTTTTCGGCGTCAGAGGGATACATTATTATTGCCTCCGACACCGAAGCAGCCAGTGAGGATGAATGAGGGGATCCTTCTTTCCTCCATTCATCCTCATCATCCTCATCATCCAGTGACGTGTCTGGGGGTAGCGTAGCGTACGCTGCCCCCCAGACACGTCTTTTCCGCCAGTACCGTCCCAATAAGAGATGACGGTATGGCGTGAAATTCTACAAACTGTGTGAGCGTACCTCTGGGTACACTTACAGATTTAGGGTACGTGCACACTGCGGAATGGCGAAAGATAACCCTTGTGCATTCCGCAGCTGGCACCCGCCGGCGGACTGATGGAGGCGCATATCTCTACCCGTGTCATAGACTCCATTCCATGCACAGGCGGATTCCATCATCCGTCCAAAGAATGAACACGTTGGACGGAGAGCGGAATCCGCCCGTGCATAGAATGGAGTCTATGACACGGACGGAGACGTGCGCCTGCATCACTCCGCCGGCGGGTGCCAACTGTGGAATGCACGAAGGGTTATCTGTCGCGATTCCGCAGTGTGCACGTACCCTTAGAGTGTATGTAGGAAGGGACACCCGAATCCAGCCCCCAGATGCCCCCTCCCCCCCATCCTCAGAACAAGTGGAAAGATCGTCCGGGAACTGATCTTCCAACTGCTGGATAAAGGTCACCACCTGTACGGGGATAACTTTTATACCAGCACCCCCTCTTCTGGTCCCTCGCTGTCCAAGCTACTGTAGCTTGCGCCACGATCCAAACATATCAGAAGTAGTAATAGCGCCCTAATATTTAGCAGCCATGGAGCGGACCCAGCGCTTCTGGATATGAAGGACCCCGGATCGCACCAGGACAACATTTTCCAGGTGACGTCCCCCACACTGGAGAACGGGAGACCCCAGAAGAAGTGCAGAGTGTGGCGTAACAGGGGGATCAGGAAGGACACCATTTTCCAGTGTGACACCTGTCCTGATCCCCCCGGCCTCTGCATACTGGATCGCTCCAAGGCGCACCACACGTCACTGGGGTTCTACATTATCTAAATTCTGTCCCTTATTCCTATTTCAGGGGTCACGTTGATCCGGGGATTATTCTGATCGCCATTATGGAGTCGGGAAGGAATTTTTCCAAGTGATGAGGCTACTGTCGTCTGCCTCACGAGGTTTTTTGCCTTCCTCTGGATCAACACAGGTTGAATTTGATGGACACCTGTCATTTCCAACCTTATAAACTAATAATTGGCCTAATACCCCCAAATAAATTAGAATTGTCCCTTTTCCCCAGCTAAGTAGGTATGGCCGCCATTCCCATTAGAGGATGCCATGATGCAATTACAAAGCCTCTGTGCGGCCAGGACAGTAGAAACCCCCCACAAGTGACCCCATTCTGGAAACTACACCCCATAAGGAATCTAACAAAGGGGGCAGCGGGGATATGGCCCCCTGGTGACGGCCACATTTGGGACGTGAAAATGAAAAAAATTGTATTTTTTATTTTCACACCACATGTTCTACATAAGTGCCCCTCACCAGTGGGGTCCATATCCTCACTGCACCCCTTGTTAGATTCCTTATGGGGTGTAGTTTCCAGAATGGGGTCACTTGTCGGGGGTTTCTACTGACCTGGCAGCACAGGAGCTTTGTAATTGCGAAATGGCCTCCATCCTCCATTCCAGCCTCTAAATGGCGCTCTGTCCCTTTGGTGGCTTGCCCTGTGCCCATATGGCACATTATGCCCACATGTGGGGTATTTTCGTACTCAGGGGACACTACTCTACACGTTTTGTGTTCATTTTCTTTTTTAACCCCTTGTGGAAATGGAAAAAATCAAGGCTAGACCAACATTTAGTGTAATTTTTGTAAAATTTTTACTCTAAATCATTAATCTTGTCATGATTTTTTCATTTTCACAAGGGGCTAAAAGGTAAAAAAAAACACTAAATATGTAGCGCAATCTCCCCTGAGTACGGAAATACCCCACATGTGGACATAAAGCGCCATGCGGGTGCAGGGTAAGCCTCCGAAGGGAAGGAGCGCCATTTCATTTTTGAAGGCTGGATTTGGATGGAATGGATTTTAAGGGGCCATGTTGCATTCAAAAGGCCTCTGTGTTGCCAAGACAGTTGAAACCCCCCACAAGTGACCCCATTATGGAAACTACACCCCTCAAGGAATGTAACAATGGGTGTAGTGAGCATATGGACCCCACTGGTGACGGGCACAAATGTGGAACAATGTGGCGTAAAAATGAAATATTACATTTTTTACACTATAATGTTGGTTTAGCCTTGAATTTATCATTTTCACAAGGGGTTAAAAGAGAAAAAAAACACACAATATGTGTAGAGCAATTTCCCCCGAGTCCGAAAATACCCCACATGTGGACATAAAGCGCCATGTGGGCGCAGGGCATACCTTGGAAGGGAACGAGCGCCATTTGGATTTTGGAGGTTGGATTTGGCTAGAATGGATGATGAACGCCATGTCGCATTTACAGAGCCCTCGTGCTGCCAAAACACTGGAAACCCCCACAAGTGACCCCATTCTGGAAACTACACCCCTCAAGGAATCTAACAAGGGGTTCAGTAAACATATGGACCCCTTGATGACGGGCACATTTGTGCCATGAAAGTGAAAAAATGAATTTTTTTACTTTTACGTCACATTGTTTCACATTTGTGCCCATCACCAGTGGGGTCCATATGTTTACTGAACCCCTTGTTAGATTCCTTGAGGGGTGTAGTTTCCAGAATGGGGTCACTTGTGGGGGGTTTCCAGTGTCTTGGCAGCACGAGGGCTCTGTAAATGCGACATGGCCCTTGAAATCCTTTCCAGTGAAATTCAGCTTCCAAAAGCCTATTGGCGCTCCTTCCCTTTAGAGGCTCGTCCTGCGCCCGCTTGGCACTTTATCGCCACATGTGGGGTATTTCCGTACTCGGGAGAAACTGCGCTACACATTTTGTGTCTTTTTTTTTCCTCTTATCCCTTTAAGAAAATGAAAAATTGAAGGCTAGAACAACGTTTTAGTGTAAAAAATAAATTTTTCTTTTTTCACGTCATATTGTTCGGAAAATCTGTGAAGCACCTGTGGGGTCCAAATGCTCACCACACCCTTGTTACATTCCTTGAGGGGTGTAGTTTTCTAAATGGTGTCCCTTTAGGGGTGTTTTTTAGGTTTTGGCACCCCAGAGCCTCTGCCAACCTGAAGTGGTACAGTCAGAAATGACCAAGTATAACAGAGGCGTTGAAATTCACTAGGCGCTCCTTTGTATCTGAGGCTTGTGGTTGCGTCAAATAGCACAGTAGGGCCACATATGGGGTATTTCTATAAACTGCAGAAACGGGGCAATAATTATTGGGGTGCATTTCTCTGGTAATAGGTTTATAATTATGAAAAATATTGGATTACAATAAAATCTCTGCACAGAAAATTAAAATTTTCAAATTTCTTACACACTTAGCTTTTATTTCTGTGACTCCCCTAAAGGGTTAAAACACTTTCTGCATATGCTTTTGCAGAGTGTGGGGGTGCAGTTTCTGAAATGGGGTGCTTTGTGGGCTTTCTAACATACAGTCCCCTCAAATACACTTTAAACCTGAACAGGTCCCTAAAAATATCTGATTTTGAAATTTTACTGAAAATTTGGAAATTTGCTGCTAATGTTTTAAGCTTCCTATTGTCTAAAAAAAATTAAAGATCGTTTAATAAATGCCGCCAACATAAAGTAGACATGTTGCTAATGCTATTTAATATATAATTTATGTGGTATAACCACTTTCTGTATACGCAAAAAAGTTTCAAAGTTGGAAAAATGCAGTTTTTCACATTTTTTCACATTTGTGTTTTTTTCATAAAGATTTGTTATGATTATCGACTCCAATTTACCAGAAATGTAAAGTACAATATGTCACGAGAAAACAATCTCAGAATCAGCCGGATAGGTAAAAGCATCCCGAAGTTATTAATGAATAAAGTGACACTGGTCATATTCATAAAATTTGTCTCTGTCATTAAGGCCATTTCAGGCTCTGTCCTTAAGGGGTTAGGCCCAATACAGTCGGCATTGGGTCAGCGCCGGGGGCGGGGCTTACCGGCGTAAGCCCGGTACAGTTGGTCACATGAATCGCAGTTCATTGCATAGGAGTGGGTCGGCGCCGGGGGGGGCGGGGCTTACCGGCTTAAGCCCGGTACAGCCGGCAACATGCATCGCAGTGCATTGCATAGCATTGGGTCAGCGCCGGGGGGCGGGGCTTACCGCGATGGGGGCGGGGCTAACCGCGTCATGCCCGGTATAGTGTGCAACTATGGCAACATGCAATGCTTACTGCCACCTCTTGAGCAGACGCAACACTTTATTTGCTTTGGCGCTGGGTCGGCCCTTGCTTCTCATGGCATAGCATCGCCATTTTTTTACACGTGCCCCCATTAAAATTGCATTGCAGTAGAGGCAGCACGGTGGCGCAGTGGTTAGCACAGTAGCCTTGCAGCGCTGGGGTCCTGGGTACAAATCCCACCAAGGACAACATCTGCAAAGAGTGTGTATGTTCTCTCCGTGTTTGCGTGGCTTCCCTCTGGGTACTCCGGTTTCCTTCCACACCCAAAAACAAACATTAAATAGTAAAAAAAAATGCATTGCAACGAATTGCGTGGGGGGCGGGGCTTACCGAGATGGGGTTGGGGCTTTACCGGCATAATCCCGGTACAGTTTGTAACATGCAATGCTTACTGCCACTTCTTCAGCAGATACAACACTTTATTTCCTTTGGTGCTTGGGCGGCTGTTACTTCTCATGTACAGCACCGCCATTATTTTTTTTACCATGCCCCCATTCAAATTGCATTAGAGTGAATTGCATAGCATTGGCTCGGCTATGGGGGCGGGGCTTACCGCGATGGGGGCAGGGCTTACCGGCTTAAGCCCAATACAGTCGGCATTGGGTCAGCGCCGGGGGGCGGGGCTTACCGGCGTAAGCCCGGTACAGTTGGTCACATGAATCGCAGTTCATTGCATAGGAGTGGGTCGGCGCAGGGGGCGGGGCTTACCGCTATGAGGGCGGGGCTTACCGGCTTAAACCCGGTACAGCCGGCAACATGCATCGCAGTGCATTGCATAGCATGGTCTACAGCTAGAATCTCATTACACTGGGTGTAACACTGGAGATAGATCAGGAAGCTTCGCCTCCTAATTCACAGGTACAGACAGCAGGGAGCGGAGACAACTGCGCCTCCACACATACAGACAGCAGGGAGAAGAGACAACGGCGCCTCCTCAGGTACAGACAGCAGGGAGCAGAGACAGACAAGCGGCGCCTCCTCAGGTACAGACAGCAGGGAGGGGAGACAACGCTGCCTCCTAATTCACAGGTACAGACAGCAGGGAGCAGAGACAATGGCGTCTCCTCAGGTACAGACAGCAGGAAGCGTAGACAACGTCCCCTCCACAGGTACAGACAGCAGGGAGCGGAGACAACGGCGCCTCCGTTAAGGTACTTAGGGGCCAAATTTTAAATGGGAACATTCCAGGTACACAGTAAATATGACATTATGTATCCCATATTGTGAATACCACACTAGTGCTGCCAGTAGAGATGACCAAATCGCTCATCTAAACTTAATTTAAAAAAAAATATATATATATATATATATACACACATACATGGGCCCCCCTGTGCTTGCTGCGAATACAGGGGGGGGGGCAAATTGAATCTTTGCCCCGGGTGCAGGAGAGCCTAGCTACACCTCTGGTTATCTATCTATCTATCTATCTATGTACGTTATTTCAGCAGCACTATCAGTGATGTGAACGGGTGCCTTTTGTAGTCCCAACCACGGACTTCCTAATATATTTAAAGTAGATACAATGGCACTCCAAAGTAGATGCAAAGTTCAGTGTTTATTCCAGTGTCCAAAATAAGTTGTCACAGCACAGCAATAGGCAACGTTTCTGTGGCCTCACGCCACCATTTCAAGCCAGTATAAGTGAGCACATCACACATTTAAATACAGGTGGGAAGCACCCTATTGGTGCAATCCACTGTCAATCATAGTGATTAAAAAATACATTCAGGTGTCCAGAGTGAAAGAGTAGTGTTACGTACAAAAAAGGCAAAATACAGAGGTGATTCTATATGCATCTATATACATTATTTAATCCCAAAATAACCGCATAGTGCATTTGCTATTGTGTTAAAGTGTACTATATACATCTATTGAAATGCAGGTGAAAGCAAATGCATTTAAAATTATAAACATCTTGTATTATCCAAATATTCCAAAAGAAAAGTCCATTTCCAATATGGCATATAGTCCATAAAAATCGCCTGAAAAGAAAGATAGTATGTTGCATAATTGTAAAGGAACCACTTCGGAACTGCACTGGCCGCTAGAGCTTCCATGGTTACCAAAAAAGCGTCCCGGTCTCCAAAGGTCAGCTGACATCAGAGGTTAACCCCTTTCATCCAGACAGGTATACAGTTAGCGTCCACAATAATTAGCTACCCTAGCAGATAGCATGATTTACAGGATTAAGTCGCTTCGCAACCGCTCTACAGCGGAATGGAACCCATCCCGCCGGAGCATGCTGGTCCGCAACAAGGGCCTGACAGGCCGCTACAAAGATAAAAAACGCAATAACTAATACCGCTACGTCCGGACTGTAGCTTTCCAGGAGACAGGTAAGAAGCAACCTGCAGCTCATGTCATGCGGTCCAGGCGTCAGTTCCATCTGTGTTCCAGTAAAATCTAAAAGAATACAGAATAAGTATTAATAATGTTGCAAAATGAATATTGATACTAATATAAACAAAGTGTGATTGCTCACTATTCACACGGATCCCTAATCAGAGACAGGGGAGGGAAGTTTATCTTGACATATGTTTGGTTGTTTTATACTCTATATTTAAACCATGTGTCCCAAGAGCATCGGTTTTGAAAATCCATTCCAGTTCCCTGCGTTTCAGAAGTAGCTGTCTGTCTCCACCTCTGTTCGGCATCTCAACTCTGTCAACAACCATATACCTTATATCCCATTCCGTGTGCCCTTTCTCAGTGAAATGCTTGGATACGGGGAGATCCATCTCTTTTTTCTAATAGTATACCGATGCTGGTTCAATCTTGTTTTTAGATCCCAAAAAACGGACGCTAACTGTATACCTGTCTGGATGAAAAGGGTTAACCTCTGATGTCAGCTGACCTTTGGAGACGGGACGCTTTTTTGGTAACCATGGAAGCTCTAGCGGCCAGTGCAGTTCCGAAGTGGTTCCTTTACAATTATGCAACATACTATCTTTCTTTTCAGGCGATTTTTATGGACTATATGCCATATTGGAAATGGACTTTTCTTTTTGGAATATTTGGATAATACAAGATGTTTATAATTTTAAATGCATTTGCTTTCACCTGCATTTCAATAGATGTATATAGTACACTTTAACACAATAGCAAATGCACTATGCGGTTATTTTGGGATTAAATAATGTATATAGATGCATATAGAATCACCTCTGTATTTTGCCTTTTTGTACGTAACACTACTCTTTCACTCTGGACACCTGAATGTATTTTTTAATCACTATGATTGACAGTGGATTGCACCAATAGGGTGCTTCCCACCTGTATTTAAATGTGTGATGTGCTCACTTATACTGGCTTGAAAATGGTGGCGTGAGGCCACAGAAACGTTGCCTATTGCTGTGCTGTGACAACTTATTTTGGACACTGAATAAACACTGAACTTTGCATCTACTTTGGAGTGCCATTGTATCTACTTTAAAAATATCTATCTATCTATCTATCTATCCATCCAGTACTACTATGAAATAGTGCACCTGTCGTTAGGTGATGGGGGCATCTCATTTTGCTATTGGGCCCTATGAATTCTAGGTGTGCCTTGAACACAGTAAACAAGCACAGTGCTGTTGTTATGAGAGCCTGTCCTTATTTTCCCTCTGCTAGCTTTGCCTCCAGCCCTTTTGTCTGTACCAGCAGAATACACAGAAGAAATGCATAGTCCATTAGGCAGAAAATCATAATGCATCAAGCATTTGTGTCTTTTGCTATTGCAATCTGGAATCTGAAAAAAGACCACAATGTCTAAAGACTTAAGGGTGGTACAAAAAAAACCCTATGGCAAACATTTATAATGTATTCTGTTTGGACATTCAGTATATCAGGAGTTAAATGGCATAAGATGCAATCACTCGTAAGCGGAGAGAGAGAAAGGAAGAAGAGGATGGCTTAAACATGCCAGCAAGGAATGACGCCAATTATGTCACATTGATAAAACTTCATATATAAGACATTGGCATGTTATACACTGTAGATTACAGTACAATATCATACAATATGTGATTATAATCATCCAGTGATTATGGTTTCTTTCTGCTTTTCTCTGGTCCTTGGCTCAGGTTATGTAACAGTCAGATGGGAGTGATGCCCCTCCCTATCACATCACCACCTACGTCTACCAGAAAGGCGCTGCTGCTCACTTAGATGCACAGAGGATGTGAGTGTGATCTGTCTGTGGAAAGCTGCCGGCTTAGAGAAGAAGCAGATCAGCTAGAAGTTGTGATTACAAGATACCTGGAGTGGAGAAGAAACACAATGGAGGAACAGACTGACGTAACGAATCCCTCCACCTACAATGAGGACCTCCAGCATAGGTGTGTATAATGAAAGGTTCTTATTCTGTTTATAAAAGATATGATATCAGACATACAGATACACATACATGAATATTCTATATAATAGCTGCATTCTGTCTTATGATTATTATTATAAATGAAATACATTTGTAGATAATACACAGGGCGGGATTAGGGAAGCGCTACTTCTTAAGGTCCATGGATTAGTAATGTGTACAGGTACGGAAACCATATTCAAGCATTCCTGCCCCTATTGATCAGTGTCATTATACAGTACATACCCAGAAGGATTGTTTGCCATTGTACACATCCAGTGCATGCAGGATTGCCAGGATGTTCACCATGGGTCACCACTACCAAATAATGATCTACCAAAAACAGACACAATGCACAATACTTATATAGTTCTATTAGCTGTGCAGATTACAGTACTGTCATAGTCAGTGACATTCTTTAAATAGAGTCGTTCACTTTCCTCTTCTTCTCCATCCAGCCCAGACGACCATGAAGATTTCTTCCAGCCATAGTTAGAGCCAAAATTGCTACACAAATGGGGCTATTTGACTACAGTTGTGTGATTTTGCAGCAAATTGGCAGGGAAATTGCTGCAAAATTACAGAGAAACCCTGGTCTGTATCCATAGCGATGTGCGGCAGCGCTTGATCAGAGCAGGGGACCAGGAACTGCAGTTCCTTACAAAAAATGTTGGTGGCAACAGAGGGGCTGTGTCACCCCTTACTGATGCCACTCAATGGAAGTTGATATATAAATAAAAAAAATATGCATTTGTTTTAATGAAGTTATATTACAAAGTAATATAACTTTATTAAAGCTATGTATTAACAAACAATCACAAAGGGAAGCAATCACCACCAATATGGCCCTGCAGCGTTACATACAGTGCTTTAAAGCCCCCAGCACTGATTCTGAGCATATAACTAATCACTAATAGCTGTACTCTACCCCCACGAAAAGCTGTAGGCTAATTACATTTATCAAGTTATCTGGGTGGTCCTCTTCGGCTACGTAGTCCCGGCAGGAAGGAGAATTCGGCTGTAATCACGCCTCTCTGGGTGTCATTACAATGTCAGCACTTGCAGCATCACAGCGGGGGGTTGTCCTGTAATCTTGTATGGGTGCAGGTCCCTCCTCTGCAGTAACCCCCCCCCCCCCCCCATACTGTATATCTCTGACACCCAGTGTAGTTCTTCCCCCATACTGTATACATCCCCCTCTGTAGTTCTTCTCTCATACTGTATACATCCCCCTCTGTAGTTCTTCCCCCGTACTGTATACATCCCCCCTCTGCAGGTGGTCCCCATACTGTATACTTCCCTCCCCCCTCTGTAGTTGTTCTACTATACATCCCTGCTGCAGTAAGGTCCCAAGATACACTACATATATTATGCTATATACTACCTTCTGTAGTTCTTTCCTCATACTGTATACATCCCTCCTCTGTAGTTCTTCCCCATACTGTATCACACCCCCCCTTGACAGGTAGTCCCATACTGTAATCCCCCCCCCCTGCCCTGCAGGTAGTCCCCCATACGGTAAATCCACCCCCCCCCCCCCCCCCCCCCCCCCCCCCCTTTGTAGTAGGGCCCAGGTACCCTCCGTCCCCCATAATCAATGGACCTCACTGTGCATCTTCTTACCGCTCCTGCCTCCCTGCGGCTTGTTGTTGAGCAGGTGGGGGTGGAGCATAACAGGTCTGGGCACTGATGGCTGATGCTTAGCCACCCCGGGTCAGGAATCTGGTTAGCTGACTCTTACTGGGGTTTATTTTTGGGCAGGGCTTATAATTCAAGTCTACTCAAAAAAGCCAGCAAATGAAGCTAGGTCTTAGATTCAGGTTAGGTCTTATTTTCTAGAACAAGCGCGGTAACAGGAGAAACAGAACGGTCCAATGTAGTAAGGCTGCAAGCAGATCCAGTAGGGGGCGCTGGTCTGTAGCAGGTGATTCCACCAGCAAATTTTTCAGGATGAGGACGTAGGGCATTGCCTCCAAACTGTGGCCCTCCAGCTGTTACAATACTACAATTCCCATCATGCTGGACAGCCAAATCCAAAGCTTTAGCTGTCCGTGCATGATGGGAGTAGTGGTTTTGCAACAGCTGGAGGGCGCAGTTCAGAGATCCAATAATGTAGCAGCTAGATAGTTGCAAGTAGAGAGGTGGCAGGCATCACCCCTGATTAGCCAGTTTGCTGATGGGCTCGACCCTCCATCATCACTCCACTACATAACACAGGTTGGAATGGGGGCACCCTCAGTAATCCCATTATCCTTATACACAAATGTCATGCCCCACCCTAAGCAGGGGCACTTTGAGAATTATTAACGGCATCTCTGTGTCACAGGCTTAACAAGAGTGAAACAGCATTATTCAAACACATCCCACTCTCACACAAATTGTTTTACTGGATTCCAATATGTAAACATAAGTAGATACAACACAATATCTAAGTGAAAAGACATAGTTTACTGTAGTAATTCATGCAAATACAAAGATAAAAGAGAAGAAGAGTACAGTAAAGCAGTGTCGGATGGGATACATGGGGCCCACCAGAGAAATGTCCTTGGGCCCACCAAAGAAGAGTCAGTAAAAAGCGACATACTGACCGGCCCTATTCTGGATCATCTGGATCTGCAACAACTCCCTTGTCCCAAGTCAGAGCAGGCTATAGAGATAGCACTCCAATGACTGACTGATCTTTATACTGTAGTTTGTGCCATTATGATGCAGCTGTTCAACCCATATATTCATTTTATTACCCCTTCATTCTCCTAGCCACTCATCATCATACTACTACCCTCATCCCTTAGCCCCTCTATCATCATACTATCCCCCCTTCATCATCTACCACTAGCCCTTCATGCTGCTGCCCTCCATCATCAGACTTCTCTCCCTCATCTCCTGCCCTCCATCATCATACTTTACCCTTCATCATCCTGCCCTCCTCATAATACTACTACCCCTTCATTCCTACCTGCCCTGCATCATACTACTCCACCCTTCATCATCCTGCCCTCCATCATCATACTATTACCCGTCATCATCCCCCTGACATCCATCATACTACTCCCCTTATCCTCATGCCCTCCATCATCATTACTACTTACCTCATCTTTCCTGCCCCTCCATCATCATACTATACTACCCCCTTCATCCTCCTGCTCCTCCATCATCATAGTACTACCCTTTTATCATCTTCCTGCCCCTCCATCATCATACTACTCCCCCCTCATCTCCTGCCCTGCCATCATCATACTACTACCCCATTCATCCTCTGCCCTTCATCATCACAGACTACCGCTTCATCATCCTCCTGCCCCTCCATCATCATACTACTCCCCCTCATCCTCCTGCCCTGCCATCATCATACTACCCCCCCTTTATCCTCCTGCACCTCCAAGATCATACTACTACCCTTTCATCATAATACTACCACCCCATTTATCATCATATACTACCCCTTCATCTCCTGCCCTTCCATCATCATAGTAGTACCCCTCTCATACCTTTTGCCCCTCATCACCATACGACAGCGTTATTCATCATTCTCCTGCCCCTCCATCTGTATTTAAAACGAAAAAAAAAAACAGCTATATTACCTCACCTGTATGCTTCTCCAGTCCCCCAGTGGACTCCTCTCTCCGCTCTGCATGAGAAAGATCAGTCACGCCGACAGGGGGGCAGGGCTTCCCATGCAGGGGTGGAGTTCCCGGGGTAAATCCGGGACATGGTTTTGCGGGGGCTTGAGTCCAGGTATCCTCCCAGGGTTGGCTGAAGACATTACAGCTACCGCAGCATCCTACGTGGGGGCTCACTGAGGACAGGCAGCATCACTATGGCTATCTGAGGGCCCCAGCTGCTGGACGGTCAC